>NC_056745.1:1381248493-1381325476 GCF_019279795.1 Protopterus annectens
CACTTGGTTTATACATCTGGCTGACACCCCTTGTCAAGTATTGGACCCTAGGGGACAAAACAAATGTTTTCTATAAGGTCTTCCAGGTTCTGCTCATTCATCTGGTACTTCTACATCTGGCCTCGAACCCCTTGTCAAGTACTTGGGAGCCCTGGGAGCACCAAAATCATTCCCCTGCATGGTTTAAGTCGCTGCTTCCTTCTGAACGATCTCAGAAGATTTCATAGCTGTGATCCATAGCCTACAGATCTGGCATCTGCTCTTACAAATTTTCCTTGGCTCCATTATCCAAGGTTTTTCCCAGAGGTGATATCTCCTAGGTTGAGGTTTCCTTTCCCTCAGGAGACTCCTTAAGTCTTCCAGACCACTGCCTGCTTCCTCTTATTAGGTGTTTCTGAAGTCTTTGATGCAGAGGTGAATATAAGAGAATTGCTCAGAACACTGATCCAGATGGGGATCTTTCCAGCTTCATCTCCCATTGGATCAATGGGCCTTTAACATTCTTTCCAGTCTCACTCCTTTGATCAAGCCTGTCATGTTGGAGCCCTGAATTTCGAGATCTAAGCCTAACTGTCTGATACAAAGATGTCTGTCTTCCACTCTGTGTCCTCCCTCAGAGCGGAGAGTTGGAGGGCTATGGATCATCTGTGCCGAGTCTCTACTCCTCTTGGATTGTCCTCCGCTTGTTGTAATGCCTCTGGCTTCGTGATGGAGTGTTCTGACATTCCAAAGTAGTTTTGAATCCAATCCCTGTACAGATCTAGTGTAGGAGTCCGCTCACCCTACCTCTCAGGGACAGCCAGGTTGGATTAGCTTCCAAGCAGTTCCCACTGTGGAGCTCCTTGTTTTTTCCCTCACCTTTCCAGAATGCCCCAATGAAGAGGTTCAAGTCGTTCAAGAGGAGGCTTCTGGATTCCCTGCAGGATTTCTTCAGACTCCATTTTTGATGAAGGGGAAAGGGTCCCCTCTATCTCCACCTAAAGATCTCATTTGCAGGCGTCTTGGAGATCCTTCACGAGAAAGTTGATTGGTCTTCCCAAACACCTTCCCATAATTAATCTGTTCTTGAAGCTTTTGGTTGTGGACCAGCTACTTCTAGGGTTACTATTCCTCCTTGCAGATGAACTTGTACACTGTCTCACGCAAGGCATAGAAGTAACTGGACTCCATGGAACCAGTCCCCAGAAGTTGATGTACTTAAGAGCCCTAAATGACAGGCAACACTAGACCAAGAGCATCTTTGTAAATGCCATGGTTGTTGCAGCCCCTAAAAAGGAACTAGCAGAGCAGAGCTTCACTTTCCATCCCCAAAACAGGGAATCTAAGGTGTTGGACAATTTGGGAAGCAACTATTTGCTTCAGCGACCATTGTCTTAAGGGTCACTGAATTACCTGGCACATTTCATTAGGTTGCAGAGTGACTTGGTTAAGGAACTCTCAACTCTAGCCCTGGGTCCATGTCTATAGAAGAGTAAGCCCTTTCTCAACTGGCCACTATCCAATCCATGTTGCACATCCATGAGGTTGATCTCATGTAGCTGAAGATTCCTCACTGGAGGCTGATTCAAGCATAGCCATAAGGAGACATGCTTGGATATGGTTGTGCAATTTTGCAGAATCTTTCAAGGCATTTATCAAACCACCTTTTGATGGATCCTTGTTTGGTCCAACTGTTGCTCTTTCCTGCAGTGAGCAAGATAGAAAGACCTTTTATGCCATGGGAATCTGGTTTTCTACCCTGCAGAAAGACTCTTCTAGGAAATCCACACTGTGGTAAAAAGATGTGGTTCTGGAAATCTCTAGTACCTTTCTAAGAGTTGCGCACACTTTCCTTCAGAGGTAGAGGGGAAATGGGTACAGTGTAAGACAGCACACCTATGCAGCAGAGGGCGTCTGCAGAATCCAGGGTCTTGAGATTTTCTCTGACAGATCCTTTCAGAGCTCCTCAAAGGTTGTCCAACTAGTCTTATCTGGATGCTGTCAAGATTTATTTTCTTGCCTTTAAAAGCTTGAATAGCCATCTCAAAATATTTGTGTGCAAAGGATCATATCCAGAGGATATTTCATTTCTTTTTAACGTGTTCCCCAAATGTGAAAAATTGTCTCCCCGATGTTGCCCCCAGTCAGTGGGAGCAGTTCTAGAGGTTTGATAGCTACTGGACAAGTCATCTGAGGTCCCCCCAGACCAAATAGGATCTGGAACTTACTCAAAAATAGAAAAAGAAAACGGGACCAGAGTCCTATCTTGGATCTGATATCTGAACCAGTTAGTAAAGCATTTCAAATTCCAGATGGTCATGGTTTCAGTCTATTCTGCCTCTTCAGAAGGACGACTGGATGTGCTCTGTTGATCTTCAGTATAGCTACTATCACACTAAAATGAATAGGTGCCCTCAGACACCTATGCTTCTGGCTGGGAGCTAGTAATTATAAGTTCAGAGCTCTGTCCTTTGGTCTCACCACATGCCCCCGGGGCGTTCACCTAATGCATGGCAGTGCTAGCAGCTCATCTAAGACTGTTCAGATGCAGAGTGTTTCCCTAAATGACTGGCTCCATATCGCACTGACCAGGTATCTTCTGGAAAGAGCCAGGTAATTGGTTACTCCATATATCTAGCTCTTTGGGAATTGGTCAATCTGGCCAAGGCAAAAAGTACAGTTGGGTACACTTACCATAAATGTAGATGTTCAAGTGTCTTCACTGTTGCAGTCATTACTGTAGGGTTCTCACCTGCCGGTAGGCAGTCCACGGTCGGCCAGAATTCCAAAGTCTGGGTCCGGCGTCAGCTGTTCAGCCATGCTCCCTGACGTCAGAGTGCCAGGAGTACAAAGCTGACAGCAGACACCATGTTCTCCAGCCTTTCTTGCCCCAGATGTCAGGAGTCCCAAAATGAGTAGGGTCCCATATCCTTTGCAAATACACCTCAGACGAATGGTGAAAAAAGGAACCACACAAGTAAAAATAAGAGGGGACAGGAGGGAGGGAAACCCAGACTGCAACAGTGAATACACTCTAACATCTACATTTATGGTAAGTGTACACAACTGTACTATGTTCGTGTTTCACTGTTGCAGTCATGACTGTAGGGTAGAATCCCAAAGCAGTATGAAAGGGAGGTGATCGTAAAGCAGAAGGGGCGGCTAAAAGGCCCTGCAAGACTGCAGAAGCAAAGCCAGCCCTAGACTTAGAGTAGAGAGGTAGATTGTAGTGCTTTGAAAAAGTATGCACTCCACTCCAAGTTGCAGCTTCCAAAATGTCTTTGGTAGGAACTCCCCTGAGGAAGGCAGCTGAAGTGGCAGCAGCTCTGGTGGAATGAGTCCGTATACTCCCTGGGATTTGCTTTCCATGGTGTGAATAACAGAATCTGATTCCATGAGCAATCCATTTAGGAATGGTCTGTTTTGAAATGGCTTTACCTTGGGAACTTGAAGCATAAGAAACAAACAATTGCTCTGATTTTCTGATGTCCTTGGTTCTGTCCAGGTAAAAATGTAGTTGTCTGTGTACATCCAAGGGATGTAAGATCCTTTCCCCTTTATTTTGAGGAGTGGGGAAAAAAGTTGGCAAGTGAAAAGTTTGATTTAAAGCCACTTTGGAAACCACCTTAGGCATGAAAGTAGTATTATTCCTTAGACACCCTGTCTTGATGAAAAATACTAAGGTTCCACAGCCATAAGAGCTTGCAACTCTGAAACTCTCCTGGCAGAGGTCAGAGCTAACAGGATGGCTGTTTTCCAAGATAAAAACTTTGTCAGAAGAGGCAGCAGGCTCAAAAGGAGGTAAGGTGAGCTTTTCCAAGACATAGTTGAGATCCCAAGCAGGAATGGGAGGAGATCTGGGAGGTCTTAAGTTCTTAGCTCCTCTGAGAAACTGTCTCATGAGCTGGTGGGAAAAGATTGGAGGGTCTGTATTGTAATGAGCGGAAATAGAGGCATGTATCTTAATGAAAGAGAGACCCTTATGTAAGAGATCTGTCAGGTAAAGTAAAATCAAAGGAATGTTGGGAAGAAGAGGATCAGAATCCTGAGCCTGCATCCAGGAACAAAATCTTTTCCATTTTCCTGCATAAGATTTCCTAGTGCTAGGACGTCTGGCTTCTAAAATGACATCCCATAACCTGCTTGGGTAGGAGAGAATGAATCGAAGACCCTGGATTAACCAGGCCGCCAGGCTGAGAGTTCTGACCTGGGAGTGAAGAACCTGACCCTGGTGTTGGGACAGAAGGTTTGAAGTCTGTGGTAAAACCCAAGGGGGCTCCAGACATAGGTTTTTCAGAGTTGGGTACCAAAACTGTCGGTCAGTTTGGGGCCAGTAAAATTATCATCTTGGGTTTGTCCTGTTTGATCTTTAATACCCGTGGGAGAAGAGGAAGAGGCAGAAAGGCATATCCTGAGAGGTTTCTCCAACTGAATGATAGTGCATCCACTTTCCAAGCTTGTTCGTGGAAAGTCCTGGTGCAAAAAATCTGTAGCTGATGATTGAGGTGGGATGCAAAGAGGTCTATGTGAGGACATCCCCACACTGCTGTTATCATCCTGAATATTTCGGTGTCCAGCATCCACCCGTGTGGATCCAAACAGTTTCTGCTCAGACAGTCTGCCAGGAAGTTTTGCTTCCCTGGTAGGAACTGAGCTTGAAGGTCCAGATTGCAAGCTAGAGATGTATTCCATAGATCCATGGCTAGTCTGCAAAGGGGGTAGGAATGAGATCCCCCTTGCTTGTTTATGTACCACATAACTGTGGTGCTGTCTGTCCGTATCAGTAGTTGACCTGTTTGTAGAAGATTCCTGAAGGCCAATAGAGCTTTCTGAATGGCTAACATTTCCTTTAAATTGATATGCAGGTGCTTCTGATCCTTTGTCCAAAGGCCCTGCAGACAGTTGCCCTGAAAATGGGCTCCCCATGCATAATCCGAGGCATCCGTGGTTAGTATCTGAGTGTCAGGAGGCAGACAGAAGGGTTTTACTTTGTTTAGAGTACATGCCTTGGACCACCAAAGGAATTCCTATTGAAGACAAGGCAGGACTGAGATCAGTATGTCTAAACTGTGGCAATGCTGAGACCATACACTTTTTAGGTACCACTGTATTTTCCTTATATGTAATCTTGTATATGGTACGAGAAGGATGCAGGAGGCCATGTAACCCAAAGCCTGCAGGAATCTCCTTGCAGATAGCAGAGTTAAAGTTGCCAAGGTTTTGAAAGTTGAAGCCAGCTGTAACTGTTTTTCTTTTGTCAGAAATGCCATCTGGGTTGTTGTGTTTAGAGAAGCGCCCAGGAAAATTATCTGTTGTGAGGGTGTCAAATTTGACTTTTTTATGTTGACACGGAATCCCAGGAACTTGAGAAGATTCTGAACAAACTGTAGATGCTGGAGTAAGACCTCCTTGCTGTCTGCCTAAGACAGTCGTCCAGATAAGGGTAAATTTGAAATCCCTTGAGTCTGCAATAAGCTACTACTGGAGCCAGGCATTTGGTGAAGACCCTGGGCGCAGTAGACAATCCAAAGGGCAGCGCAGAGAATTGAAAGTACCTCTATCCGGCCTTGAACCTGAGGTATTTTCTGCGTTCCTGCCTGATGGGAATGTGTAAATATGCCGCCTTTAAATCCAAAGTTACCATCCATGCATTTTTGGTCAGCATTGGAAGTAGCTGCTGTAGAGTAAGCATCTTGAATTTTGGTATCTCTAGAAAAGTGTTCAACACTGACAGATCCAGAATGGGTCTCCATGAATTTTGCTTCCTGGGGACTAGAAAGAAAGTGCCTTGAGTAAAAACCTTGTCCCATCTCTGAAAGTGGAACTAGTTCTATGGCTCTCATAGCCAAAAGAGCTTCCACCTGGTTTAAAGCCTCTGTCCATTGATGTTTTGGAAGATCTGGCCATCTGCTTGACCTTGGTAGGGTATGAAAATGGAATTTGTAACCTCTTGAAACCACATCCAGAACCCACTTGTCTTGGGTTATACGAGTCCAATTTAGGTGAAAGAGTTTTCCTTCGAGAGGGGCTTCCAGGCAAGAAGTTCCTGCAGCCCAACAGAGGGAGTCATTGAGTCTGTTTCCTATGAGCTTGCGACCTGTCCTCTCCTCTCCTAGGGGTGGAAGCAGTCCATTGTCTTGGTCTGTAAGAGGCTTGTGTTTGAGGCCTTCCTCGGGAGTGTCTGTATCTACCCCTCTGAGGCCTGTCTGAATTGGGAAAGGACCAATTTTTTGTAGGCCAATTCCTGCTAAATCTGGGTGGCTGTACTTGTAAGAACTCTGTTTGCATGGATTTTGCCTTGTCCTCCATCTTTTTAATCACCTCTTCAGCTTTAGATCCAAACAAAACATTATGCTGAACAGGAGCATCTAATTTAGCTTTTACTTGATCTGGCAAATTTTGTTCCTTTAACCATGCATGCCTTCTAATTACTGTGCCAGAGGCAGCAGCCCTACAAGAAGCCTCGAAGGCATAAAATCCACAGTGTAAACCATGCTTCCCAACTTGTTCAGTGGCATGCATTGTCATGTAATTCCCTATCCTCTGCACAGGCAGAAATGGAAGTTGGCTTTTGTTTTAAAACAGGAGAAATTGCTGGTATTTCAGCATATGAAACTGACAGTTTAAAGCCCTAATAGATAAAGTAGCAGAAGTGTACACTTTTTTTTGCCCCATCTTTCTAAATATCTGGAATCCTTCTCAGTGGGAATGGGTTTTTTTAGCAGAAGCGGCCTTAACTCCCTTAGGACCCTGAGAAATGTTTCAGGTTCAGCAGTAGGGTTCTTGAATAAAAACTGGTGGGAATCAGGAACCCTGTAGTATCTGTTAGGCTTAACAGGAGCAGGAGGAAGAGAGTCAGGGGTTAAGTTAGCCTCCGAAAAAGCATCATCCACAATATCCAAAATAGGAGGAATAGCCAGGGGTCTATGTTGGGGAAGAAGAAAATCCCTTGGTGTTTTCTTAGATTCCGAATACTCCTGTCCTTCCCAGTGGAAATGTTCCCTCATTTCATGCAAAGTTTCCCCAAAAGAGAAATCCTCAGGGGGAGAAGCTGAAGGAATGGATTCCTCGGCATCAGAATCCTCATAAGGAGGAAAAGAATATTCCTGGTCAGAAGAAACTGAAGAAACAGAAGCCTGATCAGAGGAGTCATAATAAACTTCTTGCCTTGGCCTTTTATCTTGAGGGGGATGTGAACCCCTAATCATAGCAAGTCCTCTGCCATCTTAAGTAACTGTTTCTGTGACTTGGGAGCCGGATCAGAAGAGGCCTGTGTTGCAGTCTTTGATTTGGAAGGAGTCTTTGCCTTTGTCTTTGGCTTTGCCTTTATTAGAAGCTGAGTAGGCCTGAAAACCCCTTCGGAAGCTGGTACCTGCACAGCGGCTCCGGACCTATCCGAAGGAGCATTGTCCAAAGGTCCTGCAACAGAAATATTCAAAGACCTAATTGGCTCCTCGTGGGAGTCAGTTTCGGCCATCTGTTCCGAAATGGCCGACGACATGGGCTGCAAAAGCGCCTCACTGATGACGGCTGAACCTGAAGCTGGCTCTGCTTGTACGATATCGTCAGATTTGGACCTCGGAGGCCTGTCTTTGTCCTTGCGTCATTTGTGAACTCAGGTAGCCGGAACCGTATCCAACGACATTTTGTAATTAAAACGCCTACCGAAGTAATGAAATGCAAAATTGTACCTTTGTTTAATTGTACGTTGATTGAATCTAGCACAAAACTGACAGCTAGCTACATTGTGGTCAGGGCCTAAGCAAGGAATACAGTAAGAATGAAAATCCTTACGAGGTATTTGCTTCCCACATGAAATAGTTAACTTTTTCTGACATTGGACTGGAGCAAGAAAAAAGTTTCCCCAACAGGGTACTTAGCTTTGAGTAGGAGAAGAAAGTCTTCGGAGTGAAGTTTGTTCAGAAAAGATTCAGGAGTCAGCCGACCGGCACTTGCGAACTGCTATCACCGCATGGCAAGAAAGACTGGGGAACATGGCGTCAGCTGTCGGCTTTGTACTCCTGGCACTCTGACGTCAGGGAGCATGGCTGAACAGCCGACGCCGGACCCAGACTTTGGGATTCTGGCTGACCGTGGACTGCCTGCCGGCAGGGGGAGAACCCTTCAGTCATGACTGCAACAGTGAAACACGATGAACATCTTCAACCAATTCAAGTCTTGGAGTTTATAGAGGGCTCATCTAGATAGTGGTCTATCTGTTCTGCCGCAAAACTGAGTTCTTACTTTGAAATCATGTCAGACAGGTTTTCTTATCCTTCTTCCCAAAAAAAAATAGTACTCAAAGCCCTAGTGTTGATGGCTGCTGGAATAACTTTAATGCTCACAGCTTATTTTAATAAGAATTCTTCAATGAACTTTAGCAGTGGTCTTTTCAAAATCTCTTATGACATCCAATAAAACTCATGTTAGCAGAAAATCCATGCTGTGGTGGATACACATCAAAGAAATGTAAGGGCATCCATTTATTCTTCCTTTTCCGAATGCCACGTTGACCATGGATGCCTCTCAGTTGGGGGGTGGGGTGCCATTACTTGGGATGGGACTGTTCTAGGCACATGTTCCCAAAAAAGACCAATTTGCATATAAATGTCTTGAAGATGAGAGCGTTGCTTCTAGCATTGCAGGCCCTTCAGAGCTGTCTTCCTCTAGGAGCTATTGCTATTCCAGATAGACATGTCTGTAGTCTGGTACGTCAACAAGCAGGGGATCCAGATCTTAACCCCCTTTGAGAAGCATTGAGTGTTTGGCAATGGGCTAGCTCCAACCACTTTTTTGTAGTGATGCACATACCGGGCAAGTCCAACATTTTAACAAAGTTAAGCAGGACCACCCTGATGCCTCACGAGTGGGGTCTCAATCACTGGCATATATGATCTTCCACAAACTGGGTCAACTGTGCTGTGATCTTCATCTTTGCTCTAGTTCCCGTCATGGACATGCACCAGTAGATGCTCTAATCTAGACTTCGCCATCTGGTCTCCTTTGTGTACCCTACACTGGCTCTAATCCCAAAGTTTCTTTGGAAAGCACTCTGGTTGAGGAGCAAAGTAATCCTAATGGCCCCCTTCTGACCTTGGTAAGTATGGTTTCCCTCCATGTGGTCTCCTCTAATGTCCTCCCATGCGCACTGGATCACAGTCCAGACCTGACACACCCATCAGGGGTTAATCTTGATCTTGATATTGCAGGCCTCAAGTTGATCATGTGGTTCTTCAATTGTAATGCAATTTTGTCTCGCAAGCCTTCGACTGGAACGATTTGTAAGAGTAAATGGAAGAGGTTTTCCTTTTCGGCTCTGAGTTGGATCCTTTCACTGCTCTACTCCCTGCTGTTTTAGGTTTCCTTGCCTCCATTTTTGTAAGCTGAGCTAGTTTCTCCATCAAAGTTCAGTTAGCCATCTCCAAGTACCACATATGAGAGTGATGCTTCTCCTTTGGCTTCACCCAGTGCAAGGCCTTTCTTGGTTATCTTTTTACTTAACCCCAATTAGGGACCCAACTCCGCCATGGGACAGGACTTTGGTGCATTCACCTTTTGATCCTTCAGCTAAAGTAAACCTTTGTCTTTGAAAAGGTCTTTCTTGTGGCCATATCTTCAGCAAGACTAGTTTCTGACCCCGAAGCACTCTTTTGAAACCACTGTATTTTTTTTTTCAAAGATGGTTATTTTATGCACTAATCCTTTCTACCAAAGGTTGCCTCTGAAACAGTTTACCACTTTTCTTTCCCAAATTTGACAATGAGTATACCCTTCATTTTTTCGCAGTACGTAAGCATCTTTGCTTTTACCTTCACATGACTAAGGAATTTAGAAAGTGAAATTCTTCTCCCTTTCTAGTAATAGAATAGGAAGACAAGTCTCAAACTACACTAGCCAAATGGATAACAGATAATCTTTTCACTTGCCATTCATTCCTTGACCTGTTTTTCGAATCTGACCTCCCATCTGACTTGGCCTCTTTCCAACTCGATTCAATGCTCAAGCTTTTCCTCTCCATCCCATATTGTCTTCTTCCCCCAGAGTACCTCGATTCTCATTTGCAGCTCAAAGAAGCATTTGGATTGCGTTGCTCCATTGTTAAAATTCTGTGGGTTGGCTTCTGCCATTTCCTTTTCTCTTCCTCCTCCCACTTTCAACTCCTTCAAAATATATAGTCCTTTAAAAGAAAGTCTCCTTTATAGATTAACGTTACATTTTCACGGGTTTCTTCAATGTGCTTTGGTCTTCCTTTTCTTCCTTTTAGTTTCCTTTATCCTCTCCTGGTTTATCATGGTTGAAAAGCCAGGTAAACTCTTGGGGTTTAAAAAAAAATGCACTTCCTGTGGGCATAAGATTCCCTTGTTCCCACAGGAAGTGCATTTACTGTGTAGGCCCTGCTCACCTAGACTGAAGTGTGGCATGTTTAATCCACATGCTCTAGCTAAGGGTGCAATTCCCTTTTCCATTCCCTTTACACCCTTCACTTCAGAGATTCAAATCCCTGTTAGAAAGCCCAAGGAGGCTAAGGAACAGACAGCATTCCCCTGAGCGGGCCTTCTTGGAGTTGCCTAGGAATGAGCCTTCGGATCAGAAGTTGTCTGATCCGGTGATTGTGGTTCCTCCTGTCCATGCTCCAGCTTTTATTGGAGCTGGGTGTTTTGGCTCAGAGCCCTCCTCCCAAGGAAGCCTCACTCAGGCCAGTGTCTAGACCACCTTCCACATCCTCCTCAGGCAGATCTACCTGGAGCTTGTCTGAACGGGAGGTGACTAGATTGAGACTATTTCTCAAGGCGTAGATTCAGATGGGGGTACTGCTGGCTTAGTTCCCTTCTTGATCCATGAGCAGACATTCTTTTTTTGTCCTGTGGCTTTGAGGCTTCCACTTAGTCCGACTGTTTCCCAGACGTGCTGTGCTCTGTTTTGGGGCCCAGTGCTTCTCAGAGCCATAGCTTAGTGTGTGTAGAGGTTGGGTTGACTTGGATTCAAAGGTTTTTGGAGTGGTAACTTTCCCTTGAAGCCTCTGTGTTAGCTTGGCTCAGAGTCCTCCCTCTAAGTAGATGGTGGTGGAGGTTCTGGATAAGTCTGCTTCGATGGCTTCAGCTGCAGAGGTACAACACTCTGATCCTTAGTCCATCCGCCTTCAAGTTGGTGGAGAGGTCCTCACTCCTCCTAGAGGATTCCTGGTTTTCCCGCCATCAGATCCCACCCCCATGGAGTCTGTCCTTGAGGTGCCTCCTCATCCACTGTGACGGGCAGTGCTGGAAAGCCCTTAACCTGTTCCCACTGTGGAACACCATTTTTTTTCCATCTCCCTGGAGTATCCTACCAAGAAGGTCCTTTGGAAGAAATGTAAAAGGGGACACCTGGATTCCCCACAGGAATCTGTCACTGCAGACACGGACTTTGAGGAGACCCCCAGATATCCACCCATTGATCTCTGCACCAGAAAGGAAGCTAGTTCAGGAGAGCTCCTCTGTCCATTCCCATAACTGGGAGTCTTAGCTTTGGATAGGTTCGGCAGGAGGGTTTATGCTTCGTCCACTTTTTCGTTGAGTTGAACTACTAGGGCCCCTCTGTAGCCTGATAAAATGGGATAATCAAGGAACTGTCTAGTTTGGTCCCAGAGTCCATGTCTGAAGAGGAATGAAAGACATTTTCATCCAGAATGGCCATTCTCCAATCTATTTCTATTTCATCCATGAGGCCAATTGCCCGTGTGGTTGAAGGCACCTCTAAGGCTGCCAGTTCTGGCATTGCCATTACTTATGCCTGGATGCAGCTGTGACTTTGACAAATGATGCCTTAAAGTTCCGCAGTGCACCATTTGGCTGGTCTGGTTGGCCCCACAGTGTGTGATGTACATTCCCACAGTGAGAAGGATGGGAAGATTGTCTGCCATCTGAATCCATTTTTCTACTCCACAAAGATCCATTTCCAGGAAATAGCATAGATGAAAACTGGTTCAGAAAATCTCAAGGTCCTTTCCATGATTCTCTGAGCCTTCCCCCCAGAGGCAGGGGGGGGGGGAATGGTTAAAATGGTAGATACTGACTCTGGGGCAGAGGAGGTATGCAAAATCGTGTGTCAGGAGTCTCTGAATCTCCTGGATGTTCATAGGCAATTACATTTTTATTTGGACAGGACAAAATCCTTAAAATCTGACCAGCTGTTTATCCTTTTCCGACATGAGGAAAGGCACAGCAGTTACTAAACCTACTCTGGCCAGATGGTTGCAAGATTGCAACTCTTGTTCACGAAAACGTTTACCCTTGCTGGGGCATGTTTAAGCTCATTCGGTGAGATCTATGTCTAAGCCTTTTCTTGTAATGTCTTTTGATATCCGTATAGATGCCTGTTGGTCAAGGTCTTTTACTGCTATTTCGCATTACAAACTAGACATAATTTCCAGGAATAGAGCTGGTTTTGGCTCTATGGTGCTTTGGAATATCCTTCCGTAAGAGTCACTCTAGGTTCTGTGTAGCTGGGGACTCTTACCCACAGTCAAGGAATGAATGAAAATTACAACATCTGATAGTTGTGTTCTTACTATAACATTCCATCTGTATTGTCTATTTTCATTCTTCCTCTACCTCCCCCCCTCTTCCCCTGGCCTCTTCATCCATGTAGACCTTTTTTTCTCTCAGGAACTGTAGTTCTTGTAGCCCCTGGATTGTGCTTGTGAACCTTTTCTTTGGTCTAGATCTATATAGATATCTTGGCTGTAAAAGTTTTTGGCGAACGGAGGTATTCTGGGGGAAAGATGCATTATGGGATGATGGAATAGGAGACTGTATCAAATCTTGAGCTTGGAAAGCGGTTGTGTCAGATCTGAAACCCACAGGTCGAGGAAAAATGAAAATTGACAACAGATGGAACATTGTGGTAAGAACTTTTTTTCTTGCGTGTTCGTTGAGAGGCATAACCTTACCAAGGCAGCCAAAAGCACACTGAACTAGGTCAATAGCCGCATTGGCTCCATTGATGACATCTGTGCAGCTGCTACATGGTCTAATGCTCATACTTGCTAGTTACAAATTGGAAATCCTCTCCAGAAACGAGCTGCATTCAACTTTGCGTTTCTCAGGAACATCCTTCCATGAAGGTCAACAACTGTTACCGTAGCTGGGGACTCTGCCGTTTGTTTAGGAATGAATGAAAATGACAACATGTATGATGTGTACTCACCATCTGTGTTCACTTTCATTCTTCAACTTCCCACCTATCTTTCCCATATCTGTTTTTGGGAGAGACCTAACAGAATTGTTGATGGGAACCGTAGTTACTGTTTGAGCTTCTGATCTTTCAGCTATCACTTTTGTCATATCTATGTTGAGCTATCCTGTTTGTGATATTGTATAATAGCAGCAAATTCTATGAGGTAATGCAGTGCTTAGGAGCATTATGGGTAAGGAAGGAGCTCGAGAGTCTGATCCTGGAATCTACAGAAAGTGGCAGGGTCAGATCTAAGGAGTGGATCCAAACCCATTCATTGAATGAAAATGGACAAAACAGGTCCATAGTTAGGGTGAGTACATAACTGGTCTACATTTCTGCTATATGAATATGCACTTGGTAAGGTTAGGTGCTGATTTGGATATGCTTATAACATAGACCATATCTCGACTCCTCTTAAGGGAACAAGGGTTGAACTTAGCTAGGCTTGTAAGGGCCCTGTGACCATTAGTCTAGTAAGCTCATATGAAACTATAACCATGTGCAATGTTTTGCTCTGTTTCTACGTTACTTTGTAGTATCTAATATCCCCTTGCATTTATTTCCATAAATTGATTTTAAACTGGCATGATTGGATGTGCTCATTTTTCTGTTTTGAGCGGAGTTTTATCTGGTAGTTCGAATCTGAGGAAGTCCGCTTGTGAGTTGACAAAAGCGCTTGCTGTGTAACTTTTTTTTTGAAGGATCGACCATTAATTTTGGATTTTTGTTCTTGTTTTTGGTTTTAAAGTCCACTGCCAGGTGTTTGCCCATTTTGACTTAGAATTACTAGTAGGTTTGAAGACATGATGGGCATCTAACTTGTACCAGTTAATTCACTGCATTTGAATAGTGGCTGAAAAAACCCTCTGACTTGCTCACTTACCCAGTTGCAAGAAAAAAATCTAACTCTAACAAGGCACAGTGAGTAGCTATAATCATGCACTTGGAGCAGAGAGAAACTGGCATTGCACCTTAAATGCTGGCCATGGTGGAGTGAAATTTGGAGCAAAAGGAAAAAAACTCAGCCCTGTAAGGATGATGGCCTCTGCTCCTATATTAGGAAATGAGAAGGAGCACATAATTGGGGAATAGGGGAGCTTGATGGTCCCAGAAATAGGTGGATCAGTACAAGCATAGAGGGAAGAAGGCAGAGGAGATATAGAGAAAGGTATTGGAAGTATTATGAAGTGTACACTGAGCAGTTGGAGAGGTCTTCAGTGATGTTTTAGGGTTCTAGGAAATGGGTCAAGGTGGCATCAGCCAGATTAATCTGTTAATGGAAGGGTTGGTAAAACTGGAAATAGATGGGAAAATGAAAACTGAAGTTGGAGTGTAAAAGCATTGGGACTATGTGACTTGTAGAAAAGTTTGATGCCTGAGAGGGGGCAGTGTTGCAAGATCTTTGGAGAATGGATTATTTTAAATTGAAATCAAGGGTGGGCTGCAGTGGTAGCAAATGTTTCAGTAACCTCTTCCATGATGCAGTCTGGTGTTCAGATTGTCATTGTATCCTTTGTCTCACGGAGTTTGAAATTGCATTGTAAGCTGAGAGTATTTAAATTTTATGTAAATAGACTAATGCACTGATCCAAATGTACCTATTTCAGGTTTAGTACAGGAATTTAATTGTAATTGTCATGCAGTGCAAGTTTTCGGAGAATTTTACTCCTTGCATATGAAGGGAATTTCAAACAAGGTGATAACTTGGGCATATAAAATTGCAGTACGATTTGGGAACGCGCAGGACAGAATTTAGAAGTTGTGCTTGGAGGATAAAGGTAAAAAAAAAAACTGGATAAAGTTCATATTGGAGGTGTGATTTGTGAAGGGGTAGGAAACTTTAGCAGTATTTACGTATCTTAGACATCTGGTAAACAGAATTTGTAGGTTGGATTAGACTATGTAGTTGTGTACATTCTTTTATGCAAAACTCAAACTACTACAAAAAATTATTGGTCTAGTCAGTTTTTCCTTTTTACACCTCGATATCTTTCCCTTATGCATCAGGCCTGTTTTGTCAGTGCATGTTGCATTGACCGAGTCTGGTATTACTCATTTGCGGAGTTTTTCACCAAGTCAGACATCCACTGTCTCATTTAGACAATGGTTTAAAATTGACCTGATTTTTTTTCTGCTAGTCTCATTAGTATATTTACTACCACCTGCATTCTCAAATGTGGTACTTTGAAGCTCTTCAAAATACATGGCAGCATAAATCCTTCTGCTTAATCCTCGAACAACTTTCAGGTATGAAAAATGTCATACTTGTGATGGCTGTTTCACGCTTCATCCATATTAAACTCGTCCTTGAGATTTAAGATTAGCTGGAGGGGAAAAAAATACCCAAAATCAGCATCAATTACATTCATCATTGAAATGAAATAAAAGAAAAAAAAATTACAGTAAATTAATTTTTAAGTTATTTTTCTTGGTACTTTTGTTTCCATCAGGAACGAACCAAGCCCCACGCAGGGTAGACCAAGTTCACGGATCAAACCAAGAACAATAGTACATCCAAAAAATAATGATCCAGCACAAAGGAAGATAAAAATATTTGGCTTTTATTGTGGCAACTCCATGCAAACCGGTTTCGGCTAGAACATAAGCCTTCAATGCAACAGAAAATTCTGTTAGAGCACATCCTAGTGTCTGCTTATATATCACAAACTTTAAAGAGGTATATACCCTGGATACAAATCAAATAGAACCACCAAAACAAAATTTAACTTAATTCATTTAGACCGGGTCTGAATAGAGCTCCCAGCCAGTCCAGGTAGCATCTCCAAATATACAATGTGTCCTAACTAACATTTTCTACTTTGAGGGTCAGTCCTACTGGCAGGTTAGAGGCACAGCCATGGGAGCATCCTTTGCTCCCATTTATGCAGACTTGTTCATGGGGTTTTTCGAGGAACAATTTATCTAAGATTCCAACAATAACATTTTTTTGGATGAGTTTGATATTTGTAGACGCTACCTGTACGATTGTTGGATGGTATGGCAGCGATGCGACACTGGTACATGAATTTGTCAGATACTTTAACAGCAACAGATGGGATATTCAATTTACTGTAACCATTGAACATCAAGAAATTATTTTTTTGGATGTCTTAGTCACTCGACGGGAAGGTCATACATTGGATACTCGGGTACACAGAAAATTCCCAAAATGTAACACACTACTTCATGCTTCCAGTCATCATCCACGCCGTATCAATAACGTACCAAAGTCTCAATTTTTACGCATTAAGCGGATTTGCTCTTCGGAAGAATCCCACCAGGAGTGTCAACAAGATCTTACAAAAACAGGCTGATAACCAGAGGATAACAATAAGCATCGCATTACCCAAACCGTAACCCAGGTTAATGATATTCCAAGATCACATCTTTTGGAATATCGACATGGAACTACTGGACATAATACACAAGACACCCCAACCTATCAGACTAGTCACTACATTTGGTAGTAAAACATCTAAATTTAGGGATATCAACAATCATTGGGATATTTTGCGGGCACATGAACATCTTAATGGACTACTACCAGATAGATGTGCTTTTTCTTACCCCTGGGGTAGAACAATCAATTCACACTTCACACATTACAAAAGATAACCCACCCATCCCAATACAGAAAACATTTGGTGACTCGGCAGGCTACGTTCCTTGTGGTCACTGCAGTGCATGTAAACATTTTCAAAAGTAAAGAAGTTACTAGTTCTAACTCTTCTAAAGTGTATCAGATAAAAATTTTTGGGAACTGCAGCAGTGACTGGGTAATTTTAGCCACATGCACGTGCTCTTTCTATGTTGGGCAAACATCCAGACCCTTTAGACACCGCATAAGTGAACACCTAAGCGAGATTAGAAATAAGAGTTTCCAGTGCTCTATATAAACACACTACTACACACAACTGCTAATTTTAAGTTCACCATAATTGACAAAATTCAGATGTACAGAACCTCCAAAGCAGGCTGGCATGAAATATTAGACAATATGGAGTCCTCTTGGATTGCCAGGCTGGGAGCTCTATTCAGACCCGGTCTAAATGAATTGTTAAATTTTGTTTTGGTGGTTCTATTTGATTTGTATCCAGGGTATATATCTCTTTAAATTTTGTGATATATATAAGCAGACACTAGGATGTGCTCTAACTGAATTTTCTGTTGCACTGAAGAAGGCTTTTGTTCTAGCCGAAACCGGTTTGCATGATGGAGTTGCCACAATAAAAGCCAAATATTTTTATCTTCCTTTGTGCTGGATCATTATTTTTTGGATGTACTTTTGTTTACATACCTGTTATCTTGCCTCCCCTTACTGAACTTGAGCCCCTTTATTCCCTTATGATGGTGGAGACCTGCTCAGATCCTAGAGGCAAGAGATTTCTGGGGGTGGGGGGATATTAAGGCGGCTGTAAAGGTTGCTTACATCCTTGCCAGTCTCTCTTAAATACTATTGACCTACACCCCCTCCCCCAGTTGAGTAGGTGTATATCACAAGAGGCTACAGTGCTTTTCCTTTAAGTGCACTTCCTGTGCGTTTGCTCAATTAAAGCAGCTGTCGTTTAGCTGCTTGATACTTCATACTCCTGACACTCCCCCTGTCACATGCCTACCTCCTTTCACAGAAGGAATGCCACAACCTATGACTGGTGCCATCCTTCTGGGAATGGCCTGGCTGTCCGTGCAAGCTCTGTCAAGCACCTAAGACACTAAGGAAGCTGTAATTGCTCTGGTCATAAGGGCTTTTTCTCAATACCAACAGAGCTGGTATTGTCTCATGTTAGTGTTACCATATGCATTCATTAAGAACTCTAGCTCTGACTGCTCTAGGACAGAGGCATAAATATCATGTTTACAGCTTTTGTCAAACCCAAAATGCAGCACAGTAATTCAGAAAATTGATCTACTAACCCTTTCAAAGTATTGCTCAAGTTATACTGTCTTAAGAGAACAAAATTATACTTTCTGTGCTACTTTTATCAGTGTAAGAGCTGAGAAGTAAAAATGTGCTGATAAATCCTAGCCATTGATTTAAAAAAAATATGTATTTGTAGCCATACCTTGCATCAGTGTTCAAGACCTGGATTGAAAAAAATCTTTTAGTCACTGAATTTCTAGATTTTTAATTTTCCCTGAGAATTCTCTACAGTGCATTCAAGATCTTTGCTGCCACCCTCTGGAAGCATGTGGATTCTCCGTGCTCTGATCTGCCTCAGTGTTTGCTAGTCAAATGCATCACTTCTCATGTGCCTTTGTTTTCTTGCAGCTTACATAATTTGGATTTTGATGTAGTATAATTTAGTCCATCCCAACATCAAATGTTTGCACACTGTTCTTCAGATTATCAGCCAATCTGTGCTTAGGGGGGGGGGGGTGCCTTTGTTGACTTGGGCGTTTATTGTGCAATCTGAGCTTCAGCTCATCCTTTTGGAACAGGTGAGGGGAGAAGCTAGCCCCTTTCTTAATGTCATCAGGGAAGCCTACACTAATTTGAGGAAGTGCCAAGTTCACAAATGACTGCAAATGGGGAGAAATCCTATGGTAGCTCCCAGTGACACAAACATCTTGAGTGTCTAATGCAGATGACTGGTATCAGTCATGTATTTAAGCTGTACTTGCAAATATTTCAAGCAGAGACATTAATGCCCTTGTAGCTTGCAGGTATACCAAAACACTTATTTCCATAAGTGTCCAGGCTGTTCAAAAGATGCAAGCTAGCACTTTAATTTGGTAGTCTGTTCCATGCATCAGCTGCTCTGTCAGATAACCACTCAGTACACTTCTTATTCCTACCAAATCTTCTACATAGGTTTTCCGATTCTGTAGTACATTTTGACATAACCAAACATTCAGATGTAGTTCTCTAAATGCCCTATATACCTGAATAAGATCTCTTTGATAGCTATAAGAGACTGTACAAGTTCAGATATTTTAGTCTTTCATAATAACTTATGCCCTTGGTACATTTCTGCTGTACTCCTTCCGGTTTACTCATGTGTCTTATAGGGTTTCCATATTCTATACTCAAGTTTGTGTCTAATGTAGCAAACAATGGCTTCATCATTTTTGATTTCCTAAACTTTATAAATCTTTTTATACAACCTATAGTTCTATAACTTTAACCAATTGGTTGCTATGATTAGAAAAACTCATAGCTGGATCTACCTGTATACTCAAGTCCTTAAATGAGTCTACAGTTTCAATCATTGTGTGCTATATTAAATATTCACCTTTCAATTTCTCTCCCAAATCTCATATGCTTAGTTTTTGATGCATTAATCAACATATTACTCTCCTGTGCCCACATGATCAATTTAGTCGTTATTTTGCAGACATGCCTCATCTGTAACATGTTATCAGTTTACCCAGATGTTCTTCATCTCACATTGCTGCAGTCCTAACACTTGGGTAGTCCGCTGTCCCTCGGTCGGCCCGAATATCAGAGTATAAGGCTGACGTCGGTCAAGGCGCATTTGACTGACATCAGAACGTCAGGGTACAAATGCGCATGACCGACGTCATATCCTCAGTCTTTTTTGCCGCATGGTCCGATGCAGAAGCAGTGTTGCAAGTGCCGTTCGGCGTTCTGAAATTTTTCGAATTCGGAGTTTCAGACCGAAGTCAGAGTTGGTTAAGTACCCCGTTGGGGAATATTTTGTTTTCTTGCCTCAGTGGTTTACCGGATGTCAGAAGTGAATAACTGTATTTCTTGTGGGAAACAGATACCGCATAGGGATTACCATAATTTGTGTATACCTTGTTTGGGACCTGAGCACGACGTTGTTGGGTGTCGCTTTTGTGCTAGGTTCAATAAACGCACTATAAAGCGTAGGTTGGTTTGTGCCAGGTTGGTCTTTGGGAAGCGGTGCAATTACAATATGCCGTCGGATGCTCCGACGCCGGCTTCCTCAAAGAAGCGTAAGGACAAGGCAGTTAAACCTAGGTTAGAGGAGTCGTCCGAACCGGACGCCGGTTCTTTAGAGGCGTCAGTGGAACCGGTGGTTCCGACGGAGGCCTCTCTGGAGTCCCAGGGAGAAACTGTGTTTTTACAGGATGTGGCCTCCCAGGAGGCAGGTCAGGCTGTAGGGGCTTCTCAGGTAACTGTACTCCCTCCCTTCCTAAGGTGTCTAGGCCCTCTCTTTCTGCTTCCAAGGCTTCTCCTAGAGGCAGGTCTAGTTTTGCTTCTGTGGGTGTCACTCCTAGTTCTTCAGGTTCAGTGCCCAAGAAGCACATGCTTAAAATGGCAGAAGATTTAATTACTTTGATTAGAGGCTCTATGCCCCCTCCTGATAAGAGGCCTAGGATGGAACCTGTGTTGGGGATTTTGAGCAGGCTTCGGATGTGTCTGAGTCTTGAGCTGAAGACTTGCAGGAGTATTCTCATTATTCTGATTCTGATGTGGATGATTCTACTCCTTCTGCTTCTCCTCCTGAGGATTTTTCTTTTTCAGAGACCCTTCACTCCATGAGAGAGCATTTTAAATGGGAAGGTCAGGATTTCTCTGATTCCAGGAAAAGGCTTAGGAATTTTTGTTTTTACCCCAGCATAGGCCTTTAGCTATTCCTCCTGTTCTGAATGTGGTGGAAGATGTGTTTGCAGAGGCTTCTCTTAATCCTGATTCTTTGCCTCCTGCTCCTGTTAAACCAGATAGGTATTACAGGGTGCCTGAAGCTCATAAGTATCTTTTTTAAGAGTCCTAGGGCAGACCCAGAAACTGTTAGCCAGGGGCCTAAGGGTGTTAAGGCTTCTGTTGTCAAGAATCCAGTTCCGGCAGATAAAGAGGCCAGGGCCTTGGATAGGTGGGGAAAGAAAGTTTATACTTCTTCCACTCTAGCTATGAGAGCTTTGAATTGCCAGTTTCACATGTTGAAATATCAAAATTATCTCCTTTCACAGTTGAAATCTAAGGTTGATGCTCTGGCGGAAGGTATTGATTGTAAAGAGTTACAACATTTAGTGCATGTTTCTGAACAGGTGGGTAAGCATTCTTTGCAATGTGGTTTTGATGCTGTTCAGGCCTCGTCTAGGGTGGCTGCCACTGGGTCAGTTCTTCACAGGCATGCCTGGCTGAGGGATCAAAATTTATCTGATCATGTTAAAACTAGGATTTTGGATGCCCCTTTGCAATCTGATGTCTTGTTTGGTTCTCCTGTTGAGGCAGTTTTAAAGAAAATGGAAGACAAGGCTAAGTCTATGCAGACTGTTAAAGATTTTTTGCAGGTTCAGCCTCCAAAGTTTAGTAGAAATTGGCCTACTAAAGGGTGGACGTATCCTTCTTATGATTCCCAGTCTAGGGGTAGATCTAGACGTGGCAGGGGCAGAGGTCAGGGCTCTTTCAGGCCTAGAACAGGAGTTCTCCTGCACAGTCTTCGGGTGAGGGCAGGGGTCAGTCCTTTCGTAAACAGACCCAATGACCTACCTTTTCAGCTGCCAGAACCTTCTCTCCTGGCAGCACCTTTGGGAGGAAGGTTGGCACTTTTCAAAGAAAATTGGAGTTTGATTACCCAAGACAGATGGGTACTGGATATCATACATCACGGTTACAGGTTTTATTTCCATACCTTGCCTCCTTTCAAAGGCATGCCAGACATTCCTCCTCAACAAAGAATAGAGGCTCACAAGCAAATTTCTCTGTTACTCCAAATAGGGGCCATACAGCCGGTTCCTATGCCAGAAAGGGGCCTAGGATTTTATTCTCGCCTGTTCCTTGTGCCAAAAAAGGGGAACACGTGGAGACCAATTTTGGATTTATCTATCCTCAACACTTATCTGGACATTCCCAAGTTCAAAATGTTGACGTTACAACAGCTTTTACCTCTACTGGGCAAGGATCACTGGATGGTAACTGGATCTCAAGGAGGCTTACCTTCATGTTCCTATCAGGCTAAGTTGCAGGAAATATCTGCGTTTTCGGACTGGGACTTCTCACTATCAGTTCTCTGCATTGCCCTTTGGCTTATCTACTGCGCCCAGAGTATTTACGAAAGTTCTGGCTCCAGTGATAGCTTTCTTCAGGCTGAAAGGAATACAAATCTATCCTTATTTGGACGATTGCCTGATTCTGGCTCAAGGAAGGGACGAGCTTCTTCGTCATTTGGAATATGTGATAGTGCTAAGATGCCTGGGGTATTCTGTGAACGAAATAAAGTCCAGTCTAGTACCCTCTCAAGACATGTGCTTTCTGGGTGTAAGACTGAATACAGCATCCCAGATGGCCTTTCCAACCCCGGACAAACAAAAGAATCTTTCCCTTTACTTCCATCATCTATCTCTTCAGTCCGGGCTGACTGCAAGGACAGTCCTTCAAGCCTTCGGGTTCATGGCATCTTGTATTCTGGTGCTTCCCAATGCCAAACTGCATATGAGGAAGTTGCAATGGTATCTCAAAAATGTATGGACACAGCACTGCCAGCATCTGGACACTGTCATTCAAATAATACCTTGCATTCAAAAGGAATTTTTGTGGTGGGCTCAGGAATGTCACCTAAACAAGGGACTCTCTGTGACCCGGCCAGAGGCGAGTCAAATTTTAACGACAGATGCCTCAGACAAAGCTTGGGAGCTCATCTAAACGGAAAGTGGATACAAGACAAGTGGCCTGTCAGACTACAGCATCTACATATCAACTTGAAGGAGATGTTAGCAGGCCAGTTTGCATTAATAGCTTTCAAGGATTTACTTCTTCCAGGGCAGGTGTTGATTCTAACAGACAACACAACTGTCATGTGGTACATCAACAAGCAAGGGGGAACACATTCTTATCCTCTATGCAGGCAAGCAATGATTTTGTGGGAGACTGCTCTCAGTTTACAACTAAGTCTTCAGGCAAGGTTTCTGCCGGGAGCACAGAACTCCTTAGCAGATGTGTTAAGCAGACAAATCATGGATCCCCACGAGTGGAAACTGGATCTTCATGTATTTTAGAAATTGAGTGTGTCCTGGGGAACTCCAGACATAGATCTGTTCGCTTCTCCACTAAACCACCAGCTGCCAAAGTTTTGCACAAAGCGGTTTCATCCCACAGCTTGGAAAGTGGATGCTCTTTCTTTCAGTTGGAAAAATCTTCATGTGTATGCCTTTCCACCTCTGCCTCTCCTCCCAAAGGTACTTCTAAAGGTCAGACAGGACAAGCCAAGGATGATTTTGATAGCTCCAGATTGGCCTCGACAGCACTGGTACCCATTACTGAGAAGTCTAGTACAGAAGCCTCCATGGCCTTTGCCTTTGATTCCACATCTGTTGTCCCAGGAGGACAGTCATTTGCTCAATGTCAAACTTCACTCTCTTCACCTAACAGCATGGCATATTCTGTTTTAAACCATAGAGGGTCTCAACTTCCACAACAAGTTTTGAATGTGATTTTGGAAGCTAGAAGGCCTAGTACAAGGAAAGTGTACGCAGATAAATGGAAGAGATTTTTATTTTGGAGTGCAGCTAAGGATTTGGATGTTTCTGAGCCTGATTTAAGTGTGGCTCTTCAATATCTTACTGAGTTATTGGACAAAGGTTTGTCCTTCTCTTCTATTAAGATTCATGCTGCAGCAATTTCAGCTCACTACGACTGTGACCCACCATTGTTTTCTCATCCTTTGTTCAAGCAATTTCTTAGAGGGGCAAAGAATATAAGACCCCCACGAAGGGCTCCTACTCCTGCTTGGGATCTCAATTTTGTGTTGGAGAAACTCACTCTACAACCTTTTGAACCTGCAGCTACTTCTGAGTTGAAATATTTGTCATGGAAGACTGCTTTTTTGTTGGCCATTACCTCTGCAAGAAGGGTTTCTGAATTGCAGGCCCTTATGGCGGTTGAGCCTTTCTTGATTTTCCATAAGGATAGGGTATCATTACGTACTAATCCTTCCTTTATGCCTAAGGTGGTTTCTAGTGTGGCTTTAAACCAAACTATTCATTTGCCTACTTTTTATGCAAATCCCCAAAATAAAGGGGAAAAGATTTTGCACACTTTAGATGTACACAGGCAGTTGCGTTATTATTTGGACAGAACTAAAGGGTTCAGGCAGTCTCAGCAGTTGTTTGTTTCTTTTGCTTTGAGTTCTCAGGGCAAGCCTGTGTCAAAACAAACTATTTCTAAGTGGATTGGGTTTTGCATTGCTTTCTGTTATTCCCATCATGGCAAAGAGATTCCAGCTGGGATTAGGCCTCATTCCACTAGGGCTACTGCCACTTCAACAGCTTTTTGAGGGGTGGCTACTAAGGATATTTTGGAGGCAGCCACTTGGAGTTCAGTGCATACCTTCTCTAGGCATTACCACCTTCCACTGTACTCTAAATCCAGGGCTGGTTTTGCCACTGCTGTGTTGCAGGGCATTTTGGCAGCTCCTGCTTCATTATAGTTTAGCCATCCTCCCTTACCTCTGCTTTGGGATTCTACCCAAGTGTTAGGACTGCAGCAATGTGAGATGAAGAACATAGTACAGTTTTGTACCTACCATAAATGTAGATGTTCGAAGATCCACATTGCTGCAGTCCAATTTACCCTCCCTCCTTCCCCTCTGTAGTTTGAGGTGGTTGTGTGGGTTGGGTTATCCATCTGTGGTATAATTGTATAATTGTATATATTGTATATATTGTACATATTTTTGGTGTTAGGCTGGTTAGTTGTTTAGTTGTTGTCTATGGGTTTTGACCTTTCTTTTTAGGGTCTTCTGACATCTGGGGCAAGAAAAGACTGAGGATATGACGTCGGTCATGCGCATTTGTACCCTGACGTTCTGATGTCAGTCAAATGCGCCTTGACCGACGTCAGCCTTATACTCTGATATTCGGGCTGACCGAGGGACAGTGGACTACCCAAGTGTTAGGACTGCAGCAATGTGGATCTTCGAACATCTACATTTATGGTAGGTACAAAACTGTACTTTTCAGGTTATCTGCATATAGACTGTAGAATACCTCGGATGAAAAAGGTCTGAAGGATGAAATCTAAACAAGGGCCTAGGACAGAGCTCTGTGGGGCAACCTAACTAACCAAGAATTCTACCTTTCCAGTTGCTGTATACTTGCCATGTCCTATATGTAAGCCATGCAGCTATCCATCTTATCAAGAGTGCATCAGTACCTAGTTCTTATTTATTGGTCAGTGTTTTGTGTATGACCCTGTCAAATGCTGAAGTTAAATCTATATCAATTGCATCACAGCACAATTTTTCATTCATAGCTGTTCTGTTATAGAACATCATGTTACAGGTGGTAATGGATTTATTTTCAACATATGTATGCTGATGTATGATTTCAAGTCCAGTTCTGACTACAACTTACCTGGTATTACCTTATCCATTCTTTCCACAACATGAAAGTAGACCTGAGGGTCTGTATGATCTGAGTTTGTCCTATTCCCCTTTCCCTTGGGTTTAATAAGAGCATGTGTCTAATCTTGAGGAATCTCCCCATATTTATACGACCTAATGAATAATAAATATAATGGTACTTTAAGTTCTTGCTGAAGTGTTCTCTGGTCTTTGTTACTAATTCACTCTCCTCCCAATGCGTTGTATGGATCCAGTTTGCATATTTTTTTCAATATAATCTAATGATTCCAGTATCTGGGGTTACCTGGTTATCACTAGGACAATTTATCACCCTTTTGTGGAGCCAAACTGTTGCATAAGAGTTTGTAAATGTATCTATAATCTGTTGTGAGAATACATTTTAGAATCTGTCCAGTTAATCAGTTTGTCTACTCCTTCCACATATTGTGCATCTATAAAAAGGCTTCCTATTATGCTCAATATCTTTATGAATTTTCTTCAAATTCTTCTTGTCTCACTATGCTTGATCGTTTGTCCAGCTTGTTTGTTTTCAAAGTTTTAGTTCAGCCTCTCTCCCACCACTAATATTTTTGTCTCTCACCTTAATCTGATATCTTGTTCTATTAGAAAATGCATCCCCCCTGACAACGTATGGCTAGATCCTGATGCTAAACATTTTGGATTTTTTTTGCTCTGTTTCTCTCAAAACTTTCCACATTCCATCTACAATCTTTCCACTGAACTCCTCAATCCAGTTTAATTTAACGACTGTGTTGCTTCCAAATCTGTAATTAAGCTTCTGTGCATTGGTTTAGATTTCATCTTGGCAGAATTATCTAGCAACAAATTAACCTTTGTAACCCCATGATTATTGCACACCAGTGGTGGTAAAACATGACTTGAAGTAACAGTAGATGTTCTTCATCTCACATTGCTGCAGTCATAACCTGTGGGTAGTCCGCTGTCCTCGGTCGGCCCGAATACCAAAGTATTAGGCTGGCGTCGGTCATGGGCGCTCAGATCTGACGTCAGTGTGTCCTGGTATTAAAGCGCATGACCGACGTCATATCCTCAGTCTTTTTTGCCGCATGGTCCGAAGCAGAAGCAGCGTTTGCAAGTGCCGTTCGGCGTTCTGAAATTTTCGTATTTCGAGTTTCAGACCGAAACCAAGTTGGGCTAAGTACCCCGTTGGGGAATATTTTTGTTTTTTCTTGCCTCAGTTAATTCCGGATGTCAGAAAAAGTGAATAATTGTATTTCTTGTGGGAAACAAATACCGCATAGGGATTACCACTCTCTTTGTATTCTCAGTTTGGGGCCTGAGCACGGCGTAGTCGGGTGTCGCTTTTGTGCTAGGTTTAATAAGCGCACCATTAAACGTAGGTTAGGTTGCGCTAGGCTTGTCTTTGGGAAGCGGTGTAATTACAATATGCCGTCGGATCCTCCGACGCCCGCTTCTGCTAAGAAGCGCAAGGATAAGTCGTTAAGGTCTAAGCAGGATGAGTCGTCTGTTCCGGACGCCGGTTCTTTAGAAACTACACTGGAATCTGTAGATCCAGCCAAGGTTTCAGCTGAGTCTCAGGGGGAGACATTAATTTTGCAAGATGTGGCCTCACGGGAGTCAGGTCAGGCTGAAGGGGCCTCTCAGGTTGCTGTACTCCCTTCTTTGCCTAAGGTGGTTAGGCCTTCTTCAGTCTCTAAGGTACCTTCTAAGGGCAGGCCTGGTTTGCCCTCCTCAGGTGTCAGTCCTAGTTCTGCAGGCTCTGTGCCTAAAAAACACATGCTTAAAATGGCAGAAGATTTAATTTCCTTAATCAGGGGTTCTATGCCCCCTCCAGATAAGAGGCCTAGGGTGGAGCCAGAAGTGGAAAGTTTGGAACAGGCTTCAGATTACTCAGAGTCTTCGGCTGAAGACACTCAGGATTTTCCTCCTTATTCAGATTCGGATGCAGAGGATTCCAGTCGTCCTGCTTCTCCTCCAGAGGATTTTTCCTTCTCAGAAACTTTGCATTCTATGAGGGAGCATTTTAAATGGGAAGGTCAGGATTTCTCGGATTCCCGAAAGAGGCTTAGGGAATTTTTGTGTTTGCCTCAACATCGGCCCTTAGCTATACCTCCTGTTTTGGATGTTGTTCAGGATGTTTTCTCTGAGGCTTCTCTTAATCCAGACTCTTTGCCTCCTGCGGCAGTTAAACCTGATAGGTATTACAGGGTGCCTGAGGCTCATAAATATCTGTATAAGAGCCCAAGGGCTGACCCAGAAACTATTAGTCAGGGACCTAAGGGTGTCAGGGCTTCTGTTGTAAAGAATCCAGTTCCTATGGATAAAGAATCTAGAGCTTTGGATAGGTGGGGTAAAAAAGTGTACACCTCTTCCACTCTAGCAATGAGGGCTTTGAATTGCCAGTTTCATATGTTAAAGTACCAGAATTTTCTCCTTACTCAATTAAAATCTAAGGTAGATGCTTTGGCAGAGGGCATAGAGTGTAAGGAATTACAGGAGTTGGTTCATGCCTCTGATCAGGTGGGTAAGCATTCCTTGCAGTGTGGTTTCGATGCTTTACAAGCTTCTTCCAGGGTGGCTGTCACTGGATCAGTTATTCGCAGGCACGCCTGGCTTAAGGATCAGAGTTTGTCAGAGCATGTTAAAGCTAGAATTCTGGATGCTCCTTTACAGTCTGAAGTTTTGTTTGGTCCTACTGTGGAGTCTGTCTTAAAGAAAATGGAAGACAAGGCTAAGTCTATGCAGACTGTTAAAGATTTTTTGCAGGTGCAGCACCCTAAGTTTAGCAGAAATTGGCCTACTAAGGGATGGGCTTACCCTTCTGATTTACAGTCTAGGGGCAGATCTAGACGTGGCAGGGGCAGAGCTCAGGGTTCTTTCAGGCCTAGAACGTGGAGTTCCCCTGCACCATCTACAAGTGAGGGCAGGGGCCAGTCCTTTCGTAAACAGGCCCAATGACCTGCATCTTCAGCTGCCAGATCCCTCCTGTCTGGCAGCTCCTTTGGGAGGAAAGTTAGCACTTTTCAAGCAAAACTGGCTTTTAGTCACTCAGGACAAATGGGTACTGGACAGATTTCTTTACTTCTTCAAATGGGGGCTATACAGCAGGTCCCTATGTCAGAAGTGGGCCTAGGATTTTATTCTCGCCTGTTTCTTGTACCAAAGAAAGGAAACACTTGGAGACCAATTTTGGATTTATCTATCCTCAACACATACCTGGACATTCCAAAATTCAAAATGTTGACGTTGCAACAACTTCTGCCTCTGTTGGGCAAAGACCACTGGATGGTAACTCTGGATCTCAGAGGCTTATCTTCATATTCCTATCAGACCCAGTTGCAGGAGATTCCTGCGTTTTCGGGCTGGGACTTCACATTATCAGTTCTCTGCATTGCCCTTTGGCTTATCTACTGCGCCCAGGGTGTTCACAAAGGTTCTGGCCCCGGTGATAGCCTTCTTAAGGTTAAGAGGAATACAAATTTATCCTTACTTGGACGATTGCCTGATTCTTGCTCAAGACGAAAACAAGCTACTTCATCATCTACAGTATGTTATGGCAGTGTTAAGGTGCCTAGGGTATTCTGTGAACGAAACAAAGTCCAGTCTAGTACCCTCTCAGGAAATGTGCTTTCTGGGTGTGAGACTGAATACAGCTTCCCAGATGGCTTTTTTGACCCCGGACAAGCAGAGAAACCTTACACTTTACTTCCAGCAATTGTCTCTACGGTCCAGGCTGACTGCAAGGACAGTCCTTCAAGCCTTGGGGTTCATGGCATCTTGTATTCTGGTGCTTCCCAATGCCAAACTGCATATGAGGAAGCTACAATGGCACCTCAAAAATGTATGGACACAACACTGCCACGATCTGGACACTGTCATTCAAATACCTTGCATTCAAAAGGAATTTTTGTGGTGGGCTCAGGAATGTCACCTAAACAAGGGACTCTGTGACACGACCAGAGGCGAGTCAGATCTTAACGACAGATGCCTCTGACAAGGCTTGGGGAGCACACCTCAATGGAAAGTGGGTTCAAGACACGTGGCCTGCCAGACTTCAACATTTACATATCAACTTGAAGGAGATGTTAGCAGTCCAATTTGCATTGATGGCTTTCAAGGATTTACTTCACCCGGGACAAGTGTTGATTCAAACAGACAACACAACTGTCATGTGGTACATCAACAAGCAAGGGGGAACCCATTCGTACCCTCTTTGCAGACAAGCTATGATTCTGTGGGAGACTGCTCTCAGTATGCACCTCACTCTTCAGGCAAGGTTTCTGCCAGGAGCACAGAACTCCTTAGCAGATGTTTTGAGCAGACAGATGGTGGATCCCCACAAGTGGAAGTTGGATCCTCATGTATTTCGACAGTTGACAGTGATATGGGGGACTCCAGACATAGATCTGTTCGCTTCTCCAACAAATTTCCAGTTGCCAAAGTTTTGCACAAAGATGTTTCATCCCACAGCTTGGAAAGTGGATGCTCTATCATTCAGTTGGAGCAATCTTCACGTTTATGCCTTTCCTCCTCTGCCTCTCCTTCCCAAGGTGCTCTTGAAGGTCAGACAAGACAAGCCCTCCATGATTCTAATAGCTCCGGATTGGCCTCGACAGCACTGGTACCCTCTGCTGAGGAGTTTAGTACGGGAGCCTCCTTGGCCTTTGCCTTCAATTCCACACCTTTTGTCCCAGGCGGGCAATCATTTCCTCAATGTCAGGATTCAGTCCCTGCATCTAACAGCCTGGCATATTCTGTTCTAGAACCTGGAGGGTCGAAGCTTCCTCAACAAGTTTTGAATGTTATTTTGGAGGCCAGAAGGCCTAGTACAAGGAAAGTTTATGCTGATAAATGGAGGAGATTTTTTATTTGGAGCACAGCAAGGAGTTTTGATGTTTCCAGGCCTAATTTGAGTGTTTCTCTTCAATATCTTACAGAATTATTAGACAAGGGTTCGTCTTTCTCCTCTGTAAAAGTTCATGCTGCAGCCATTTCTGCTCACTATGACTGTGACCCACCATTATTCTCTCATCCTTTGTTTAAACAATTCCTTAGAGGGGCAAAGAACATAAGACCCCCACGTAGAGCTCCTACTCCTTCCTGGGATCTCAATTTTGTGTTGGAAAAACTTACTTTACCTCCCTTTGAACCTGCAGCTACGTCTGAGTTAAAGTTTTTGTCTTGGAAGACTGCTTTTTTGTTGGCCATTACGTCTGCTAGAAGGGTTTCTGAATTACAGGCTCTCATGGCAGTTGAGCCCTTCCTGATTTTTCATAAGGATAGGGTATCTCTGCGTACTAACCCTACTTTTATGCCTAAAGTGGTTTCAAATGTGGCCCTGAACCAATCTATTCATTTGCCTACTTTTTATGCTGATCCCCAAAATAAAGGGGAGAAAATTTTGCACACTTTGGATATTCACAGGCAGTTGCGTTATTATTTGAGCAGGACTAAAAGTTTCAGACAGTCTCAACAATTATTTGTTTCTTTTGCTTTAAGCTCTCAGGGGAAACCTGTTTCTAAACAAACTATTTCTAAGTGGATTGGTCATTGTATTGCCTTTTGTTATTCTCATCATGGTAAGGAGATTCCGGCTGGAATCAGACCTCATTCCACTAGGGCTACTGCCACTTCTACTGCTTTTTTGAGGGGAGTAGCTACCAAAGATATTTTGGAAGCAGCTACTTGGAGTTCAGTGCACACTTTTTCTAAACATTACCATCTCCCTCTTTATTCCAAATCTAGGGCTGGGTTTGCCACTGCAGTCTTGCAGGGCTTATTAGCAGCCCCCAATGCTTTATGATTTGGCCAACCTCCCTTTTTACTTTTGCTTTGGGATTCTACCCACAGGTTATGACTGCAGCAATGTGAGATGAAGAACATAGTACAGATGTTCTTCATCTCACATTGCTGCAGTCCTTACACTTGGGTAGTCCGCTGTCCTCGGTCGGCCCGAATATCAAAGTATAAGGCTGACGTCGGTCAAGGCGCATTTGACTGACATCAGGACGTCAGGGTACAAATGCGCATGACCGACTTCATATCCTCAGTCTTTTTTGCTGCATGGTCCGATGCAGAAGCAGTATTGCAAGTGCCGGTTGGCGTTCTGAGATTTTTCGTTTTCGAAGTTTCAGACAGAGTTCAAAGTTGGCTAAGTACCCCGTTGGGGAATATTTTAGTTTTTTCTTGCCTCAGTGATTTACCGGATGTCAGAAAAAGTCAATAATTGCATTTCTTGTGGGAAACAGATACCGCATAGAGATTATCATACTTTGTGTATTCCTTGCTTAGGGCCTGAGCACGACGTTGTTGGCTGTCGCTCTTGTGCTAGATTCAATAAACGCACTATAAAGAGAAGGTTGGATTGTGCCAGGTTAGTCTTCGGGAAGCGGTGCAATTATAAAATGCCGCCGGATGCTCCGACGCCCGCTTCTTCGAAGAAGCGCAAGGACAAAGCAGTTAAGCCTAGGCTAGAAGAACCGTCTGTACCGGACGCCGGTTCTTTAGAGGTGTCGGTGGAGCCGGTGGCTCCGCCGGAGGTTTCTTTGTGCTCCCAGGGTGAGACTTTATTATTGCAAGATGTGGCCTCTCAGGAGGCAGGTCAGGCTGAGGGGGCTTCTCAGGTTACTATACTCCCCTCCCTTCCTAGGGTGGCTAGGCCCTCTCCTTCTGTTTCAAAGGCTTCTCCCAGGGGCAGGCCAGGTTCAGTTTCAATTGGTGTCACTCCTAGTTCTTCTGGAACTGTGCCTAAGAAGCATATGCTTAAAATGGCAGAAGATTTGATTACTTTGATTAGGGGTTCTATGCCCCCTCCTGATAAGAGACCTAGGGTGGAGCCTGAGCTAGGGAGTTTTGAGCAGGCTTCAGATGTTTCAGAGTCTTCGGCTGAAGACTTGCAGAAGTACTCTCCTTATTCTGATTCTGATGTGGATGATTCTACTCCTTCTGCTTCTCCTCCTGAGGATTTTTCTTTTTCAGAAACTCTTCATTCCATGAGGGAGCATTTTAAGTGGGAAGGTCAGGACTTCTCTGATTCTAGGAAAAGGCTTAGGGAATTTTTGTTTTTACCCCAGCATAGGCCTTTGGCTATACCTCCTGTTTTAGATGTAGTGGAAGATGTTTTTACAGAGGCTTCTCTTAATCCTGATTCTTTGCCTCCTGCTCCTGTTAAACCGGATAGGTATTACAGGGTGCCTGAAGCTCATAAGTTTCCTTTTAAGAGTCCTAGGGCAGACCCAGAAACTGTTAGCCAGGGGCCTAAAGGTGTTAAGGCTTCTGTTGTAAAGAATCCGGTTCCTGCAGACAAAGAAGCCAGGGCCTTGGATAGATGGGGAAAGAAAGTTTATACTTCTTCCACTCTTGCTATGAGGGCTTTGAATTGCCAGTTTCACATGTTGAAATACCAAAACTATCTCCTTTCACAATTGAAGGCTAAGGTTGATGCTCTGGCAGAAGGTATTGATTGTAAAGAGTTGCAAGATTTAGTACATGTTTCTGAACAGGTGGGTAAGCATTCTTTGCAATGTGGTTTTGATGCTGTACAGGCCTCGTCTAGGGTGGCTGCCACTGGGTCAGTTCTTCGCAGGCACGCCTGGCTGAGGGATCAGAATTTGTCTGACCATGTTAAAACAAGGATTTTAGATGCTCCTTTGCAATCTGACGTGTTGTTTGGTTCTCCTGTTGAGGCAGTTTTAAAGAAAATGGAAGACAAGGCTAAGTCTATGCAGACTGTTAAAGATTTTTTGCAGGTCCAGCCTCCAAAGTTTAGTAGAAATTGGCCTACTAAGGGGTGGACGTATCCTTCTTATGATTCCCAGTCTAGGGGTAGATCTAGACGTGGTAGGGGTAGAGCTCAGGGCTCTTTCAGGCCTAGAACAGGGAGTTCTCCTGCACAGTCTTCGGGTGAGGGCAGGGGTCAGTCCTTTCGTAAGCAGACCCAATGACCTACCTTTTCAGCTGCCAGAGCCTTCTCGTCTGGCAGCACCTTTGGGAGGAAGGTTGGCACTTTTCAAAGAAAATTGGAGTTTAATTACCCAAGACAGATGGGTATTGGATATCATACACCACGGCTACAGGTTTTATTTCCATACTTTGCCTCCTTTCAAAGGCATGCCAGACGTTCCTCCTCAACAAAGAATAGAAGCTCACAAGCAAGTTTCTCTGTTGCTCCAAATAGGGGCCATACAGCCGGTCCCTATGCCAGAAGTGGGCCTAGGATTTTATTCTCGCCTGTTCCTAGTACCAAAGAAGGGGAACATGTGGAGACCAATTTTGGATTTATCTATCCTAAACACTTATCTGGACATTCCCAAGTTCAAAATGTTGACGTTGCAGCAGCTTTTACCTCTGCTGGGCAAAGATCATTGGATGGTAACTTTGGATCTCAAGGAGGCTTACCTTCATGTTCCTATCAGACTAAGTTGCAGGAAGTATCTGCGTTTTCGAGCTGGGACTTCTCACTATCAGTTCTCTGCATTGCCCTTTGGCTTATCTACTGCCCAGAGTGTTCACGAAAGTTCTGGCTCCAGTGATAGCTTTCTTCAGGCTAAAAGGAATACAGATCTATCCTTATTTGGACGACTGCCTGATTCTGGCTCAAGGAAGGGAAGAGCTTCTTCATCATTTGGAATATGTGATAGCAGTGCTAAGATGCCTGGGGTATTCTGTGAACGAAATAAAGTCCAGTCTAGTACCCTCTCAGGACATGTGCTTTCTGGGTGTGAGACTGAATACAGCATCCCAGATGGCCTTTTTAACCCCGGACAAACAAAAGAGTCTATCCCTTTACTTCCATCAGCTATCTCATCAGTCCGGGCTGACTGCAAGGACAGTCCTTCAAGCCTTAGGGTTCATGGCATCTTGTATTCTGGTGCTTCCCAATGCCAAACTGCATATGAGGAAGCTACAATGGTATCTCAAAAATGTATGGACACAGCACTGCCAGGATCTGGACACTGTCATTCAAATACCTTGCATTCAAAAGGAATTTTTGTGGTGGGCTCAGGAATGTCACCTAAACAAGGGACTCTCTGTGACCGGCCAGAGGCGAGTCAGATTTTAACGACAGATGCCTCAGACAAAGCTTGGGGAGCTCATCTAAATGGAAAGTGAATACAAGACAAGTGGCCTGCCAGACTACAACATCTACATATCAACATGAAGGAGATGTTAGCAGTCCAGTTTGCATTAATAGCTTTCAAGGAATTACTTCTTCCAGGGCAGGTGTTGATTCTAACAGACAACACAACTGTCATGTGGTACATCAACAAGCAAGGGGGAACGCATTCTTATCCTCTATGCAGGCAAGCAATGATTTTGTGGGAGACTGCTCTCAGTTTACAGCTCAATCTTCAGGCAAGTTTTCTGCCAGGAGCACAGAACTCCTTAGCAGATGTGTTGAGCAGACGAATTATGGATCCCCACGAGTGGAAATTGGATCCTCATGTATTTCAGAAATTGACAGTGTCATGGGGAACTCCAGACATAGATCTGTTCGCTTCTCCACTAAACCATCAGCTGCCAAAGTTTTGCACAAAAAGGTTTCATCCCACAGCTTGGAGAGTGGATGCTCTTTCTTTCAATTGGAGCAATCTTCATGTGTATGCCTTTCCACCTCTGCCTCTCCTCCCAAAGGTACTTCTAAAGGTCAGACAGGACAAGCCAAGGATGATTTTAATAGCTCCGGATTGGCCTCGACAGCACTGGTACCCATTACTGAGAAGTCTGGTACGGAAGCCTCCATGGCCTTTGCCTTCGATTCCACACCTGTTGTCACAGGAGGACAGCCATTTGCTCAATGTCAAGCTTCACTCTCTGCACCCAACAGCCTGGCATATTCTGTTTTGAACCATAGGGGGCCTCCACTTCCTCAGCAAGTTTTGAATGTTATTTTGGAAGCTAGAAGGCCTAGTACAAGGAAAGTGTACGCAGACAAATGGAAGAGATTTTTATTTTGGAGTGCAGCAAAAGATTTTGATGTTTCTGAGCCTAATTTGTGTGTGGCTCTTCAATATCTTACTGAGTTACTAGACAAAGGTTTGTCTTTCTCTTCTATTAAAGTTCATGCTGCAGCAATTTCGGCTCACTATGATTGCGACCCACCATTGTTTTCTCATCCTTTGTTCAAGCAATTTCTTAGAGGGCAAAGAATATAAGACCCCCACGAAGAGCTCCTACTCCTGCTTGGGATCTCAATTTTGTGTTGGAGAAACTCACTCTACAACCTTTTGAGCCTGCAGCTACTTCTGAGTTGAAATATTTGTCATGGAAGACTGCTTTTTTGTTGGCCATTACCTCTGCAAGAAGGGTTTCTGAATTGCAGGCCCTTATGGCGGTTGAGCCTTTCTTGATTTTCCATAAGGATAGGGTATCATTACGTACTAATCCTTCCTTTATGCCTAAGGTGGTTTATAGTGTGGCTTTAAACCAAACTATTCATTTGCCTACTTTTTATGCAAATCCCCAAAATAAAGGGGAAAAGATTTTGCACACTTTAGATGTACACAGGCAGTTGCGTTATTATTTGGACAGAACTAAAGGGTTCAGGCAGTCTCAGCAGTTGTTTGTTTCTTTTGCTTTGAGTTCTCAGGGCAAGCCTGTGTCAAAACAAACTATTTCTAAGTGGATTGGGTTTTGCATTGCTTTCTGTTATTCCCATCATGGCAAGGAGATTCCAGCTGGGATTAGGCCTCATTCCACTAGGGCTACTGCCACTTCAACAGCTTTTTGAGGGAGTGGCAACCAAGGATATTTTGGAGGCAGCTACTTGGAGTTCAGTGCATACTTTCTCTAGGCATTATCACCTGCCACTTTACTCTAAATCCAGGGCTGGTTTTGCCACTGCTGTTTTGCAGGGCATTTTGGCAGCTCCTGCTTCCTTGTAGTTAGCCATCCTCCCTTTCCTCTGCTTTGGGATTCTACCCAAGTGTAAGGACTGCAGCAATGTGAGATGAAGAACATAGTACAGTTTTGTACCTACCATAAATGTAGATGTTCGAAGATCCACATTGCTGCAGTCCAATTTACCCTCCCTCCTTCCCCTCTGTAGTTAGAGGTGGCTGTGTGGGTTGGGTTGTACATATTGTGTATATTGTATATATTGTACATATAATTAGTGCAAGGGTGGTGGGTTGGTTGTTTGCTGTCTTTTGGTTTTGTCCTTTATTTTTAGGGTCTTCTGACATCTGGGGCAAGAAAAGACTGAGGATATGACGTCGGTCATGCACATTTGTACCCTGTCGTCCTGATGTCAGTCAAATGCGCCTTGACCGACGTCAGCCTTATACTTTGATATTCGGGCCGACCGAGGACAGCGGACTACCCAAGTGTAAGGACTGCAGCAATGTGGATCTTCGAACATCTACATTTATGGTAGGTACAAAACTGTACTTTTTGTACCTACCATAAATGTAGATGTTCGAAGATCCACATTGCTGCAGTCCAATTTACCCTCCCTCCTTCCCCTCTGTAGTTTGGAGTGTTGGTTTGTTTAGGTTGTAGATATTGTTTGTGCATGGGTTTTGGGGTTTTTTCTATTTTAGGCTGTGGCCTTTCTTTTTGGGCCTTCTGACATCTGGGGCAAGAAAAGACTTGAGGATATGACGTCGGTCATGCGCTTTAATACCGTGACGCACTGACGTCAGATCTGAGCGCCCATGACCGACGTCAGCCTAATACTTTGGTATTCGGGCCGACCGAGGACAGCGGACTACCCACAGGTTATGACTGCAGCAATGTGGATCTTCGAACATCTACATTTATGGTAGGTACAAAACTGTACTTTTCTTTAGAAATGCAATGAATGTGCAGCATGTTCCATCCCCTGGTAGGTTTTACAATCTGAAGCAATTGCTTTTCCTGAGTATACGTTGCGAATTTCCTTGCTAATGTTGAATCGATAGTCTTTCTGGTAAATTAAAGTCCCCTGGTAATCTTCCCTACTTCATGCAAGAAATGTATGAATTCCTCTAGGTCACCTGCACTTGACTTTGGTGGTCTATACACTCCAAAAGCACAAACCAGTCACACACAGCACCTATGAAGGCTGTCCCTCTTCAACAATTGACGGCACAAGTGTCAGCAGAAACACCAGTTAACATTGAATAAAAATTCCTCCAGCAAGTAGACAGCAGAGTAAGGCAAGCAATGAAAACCAATACAAATAGTTCTGATATTAAACATATTAAGCGCTTTCATCATCTTTCAGAAGACCATCAGAATAAACAAACCATAGCACCACCACTGCCTTACTCCTTTAACACTATCTTTCAGCATAAAAACAATGGCCATCTCTCCTCTGCTACTTTCCTAGACCTATCTAAAGCATTTGACATGGTCCCACACAAACAACTTATCTCTGTCCTCAATAACCTATTCTTCTCAAACTGTCACCAACTGGTTTCAGAGTTCTGTCTGACCGCCAACAATCCGAACTACCTGTCTCCATAGGGGTTCCCCAAGGATCCATCCTTGGTCCCCTACTCTTTTTCACCAATAATCTAGCCTCTGCCACCAAACATGGCACTCGTACAATACGCAGATGACTCTACCATCATCTGCTCAGCCCAGTCCCTACCCATACTGCAAAAAGTCACACAGGAAGCCTTTTCCTCTGAAACTTGGTTATCCGATGCCCAATTAATACTCAACCCAAACAAAACTAAACTACTCCTCTTCCAACCCACCAAACATACTCAAAACAACTCTCACTTTAACATCACAGCAAAAGACAACACCACTATATACCCAACTGAACACACCAAATTGCTAGGAGTGGAAATAGACAATGAACTAAAATTTGACATTCACATATCCATGACCATAAAAAAAGTCCACAAACTAGGAGCGTTATACAGAAATAAGCATCTTCTCACCAAAGCAGCAAAGATTTCAATAGCAAATTCCCACCTTATCTCCACCCTACGTTATGCCTCTCCAATATATACCAACCTAAGGCAATGCGATCTAAACAAGCTAGAGACCTACACAAAATCGCCATATTTGCCACAGGGGCATCCTACCATAGTCACCACTGTCTCACTTGCTGAACTGGGCTGGCGTGAACTCTCTCACCTCCTTCAATGGTATCAACTCTCACTCACCTACAAACTAGTAAACCATCCACTAAATGTCCCATCCCTCCAGAATCTACTCCAACCCTATCGCACCACTAGACCACTAAGATCCAGCAACAAAAATCACTTGCAGATCACTAAAGCCAATAACTCTCCTGGTGAAGCACTATTCTCTTGCACCATAGCCAAATAATGGAACTCCCTCCCACCCACAATTACCTCCATACCATCATGCACCAACTTCAAAACTTTACAAAAAGCGCACCTAAAAACATGCTGGCTATGCCCTTGCAACTCCCACTCTAATATCACCCACTCCATCCAACCACTACCTTTCTTTCCACTCCACTAACTACCTTGATTATAGCAAGCTCAGATGCTCATAAGCCTAGTACTTATTATGCAGCTTGAACTTATTTTAACATTTGTTAATGTCCTATGTACTTCACAGATGGATTCTAGTTGTCTACTGATGTACTATATTCTTCATCTGTAAATATGTTGTAAGTAATTGCTATGTAAATTGTTAATCTCTATGTAATGCAATGTAACTACTGTCTATTTTAACTGTGGAGCTTTTCTCCCCAGGCCTCCGCTGAAAATGGACCTACGTCTAGTCGGACACTCCCGGTCAAATATAAATAAAAACAGAACCCTTCTCTACACCCATGTTTTATAGTACATTAATCATCTTCCATTGGATAAAACATTAAGTGGGTCATTATGCAAATGGTGCCAGTGAACTAGAATTTAAAAAACAGAATTAGTTGAGTTTAAACAGTACTTGCTGTATAAGACAAGACAGTAAAAAAATAAAAAAAAAACAAAAAAAAAACTTTCTGTACTTTTGGTAGTTTTGTTTTCAGTGTATATTCAGATATAAATATGAAAGATCTTGTACAAACCCTAAAACTACTGATAAAGGTAAAACAAATGTCCATTACAACATAGCAAACGGCCATAAAAAATTAACATGGTTTTACAATAGTCATAGTAATGAATGTGTATACATAATTTAGTTTAGCCCTTCTGGACTTGGACACCTTCATTTTTAAGGCTGGAAGAAGTGAGATCATTCGTACCAGGTGGAGTACAGGCATCCAGTTTTAACTGCCATATTTCCCTATATTCTCCCAATCCCCACCTATATCACTAGGAACTACCTTTTCCAGGACCCAAAACTTAATCTGCCTGTGTGCACACCAGACTGTGCATATACAGAGCATTGGTTTCTTTCTATTGATGTCAAAATTATGTTCGTACACACAGTCTCAAAGTACGTTCAGTTTTACCAACGTAATATGCCCAGCAATATTTACAGTAAGCGAGATAGACCACCCCTTTTGAATTACTGCTGTTGTACATCAGTGTCTTAAGGCTAGAAGGTATACTTGGTATTTCTAAACTCTTAGTTAGCCATAAGTACATTGGGACACCTTCCACACTTGTGTCCCTGTTTTAGCTATTGTCCCATTGATGGTACTCTTCTTCTTTTCCGATATTTCCTTAAGACTATAATTTCTCTTATAACTGTACCTCAGTTGTCTTAAATATGTCTAACCTACTGGGCATTCTTTGAAAAGTACCCCATATTTATGGTTTTCTTTAACCACCATGTATCTTGGTCAAAGGTCTTTACTAGATAGGGTGTAATAGATGATGTCCCTGTAACCAAACCCTGTTTTATTAAAGGTTCCACATAGAGTAAGGGTATATGCAAATTTCCCCATCCTTGTAGCACTTGTTCCTTAATGGGTCTAATCAATTCATCTGGATACCCTCTTTCTAAAAAAAAAAAAAAAAAAAAGGGAGGGGGGATGAACATAATCTAATTCCTGTATAAAATCCTTATTGGATGTCATCCTTGCAACTCTTACCATCTGTCCCTTCACAATATTACATTTCTGGAAATAGCAATGGCTACTTTGGTAGTGTAGGTAAGAGTTGGAGAAGCACCTTTTCCTATAAGCCTTGGATGCTTGGATGTAAATCTGTTATCCAACTTTTTTTTTTCTCTCTCTATGCAGACTTTCAAGTATTTGTGTTCAATCCTATTTTGTGGGTAAGACTTAGACATTCTGTGGTGGAATTCAATAAAATTGGGAATCATCTCAAGGGGTCCCTTCCACACAATAAAAATATTGTCCAAAAAATGAAAATACCTAGAAATATAATCTTTATACGTGGGATCAAATACATGATGGATTTCCAAATATAACTATATTAGCAAATATGTGATTACAGGATGAACCCATGGCATCCCCATCTAGTTGGTGGTACAGCTCCCCCCTGAAAAATTAAAATTTTTGAGCACCATCTCCATATTTTCAAGTACCAACCTAAAATCAGCTGAAGATAGAAATCCAAACCCTCCATGTGTTCGAACCATTCTAGGCCTTTTTGGTGTGGAATAACAGAAAATAAATCCTTGATGTCCACTGTCACAAAAATAAATTCAGATTTAAACTCTAAACATCCTATGTTATGTAAAAAAAAAAAAAAAAAAAAAACTCACAGATCTATAAGAATACATGGATATTTGCACTGGTACTGTTTTAATTGTGTCCACAAATATTGCCAGGGGCAGTTTTTGTCCCCTCTGAGGTGGCAATAGGTCTAAAGGGTGGGTTTCTGACATTCTTATGGACCTTGGGGATCCCAAACATACTGGGTATGAAGGGTTTTGTAACCTTCAAAAAGTGGTGTAGTTCGTTAAGATCTTGGCTTAAATTATCAAACAAAATCCAATCAATCTTGTTATAAGCTATATTCAGCTCCTTTCTAGACACCACAGCATACCTGTTGTCTGTGTTTAGGATCTCTGCAATTTTGATAGTGTAGTCCATATCCGTCAATACCACCTTTACCCCCCTTGTCAGGTTTCATCAATGTCTAACTGCTAGTCAATTCTGTCAACACCCTTCTTTCTTCTCTGTCATTTCTAAACCATCTTTGAACTCTTTTCTAAGTTCATAAATAAGTGTTTCGAAATTCAATATTTCCTGGTCAAAGGGGGAGGGGATTAAAAGTCCTAACCAGCATGTTGGTAAAGAGGTGTACTGTCTGGTTGTGGTACAGGTGTTCCAAATTTAATTTGGGGTTACCTGGATGTCACTAGGACAATTTATCACCCTTTTGTGGAGCCAAACCATGTTGCATAAGATTTTGTAAATGTATCTGCAATATGTTGTGAGAATAAATTTTAGAATCTGCAGTTTGTCTACTCCTTCCACATCTTGTGAGTCTATAAAAAGGCTTCCTATTATGCTCAATATCTTTATATGAATTTTCTTTAAATTCTTTATCGTCTCGCTATTTTTAATCTTTTTGTCCAGCTTGTTTTAGTTCAACCTCCCTCTCATTTCTTATATTTTGTCTCAACTTAATCTGATCTCTTGTTCTACTAGAAAATGTATACCCCTGATGGCGTATGGCTAGATCCTGATGCTAAACATTTTGTATTTTTTTGCTCTGTTTCTCTCAAAGCTTTCCACATTCCATCTGCAGTCTTTCCACTGAACATCTCACTCCAGTTTTACTTGGTGACTTTTGCTTCCATATAATCTGTAATTAACCTGTGCATTGGTTTAGATTTCAGTTTGGCAGAATTACCTAGCAACAAATTAACCTTTGTAACCCCATGATTACTGCACATCAACAGTGGTAAAACTTGACTTGAAGTAACAGTAATTTCTTTAGGAATACAAACAATGTGTAGTATGTTCCGTCCCCTGGTAGGTTTTTGCAATCTGAAGCAATTGCTTTTCCTGAATATACGTTGTGAATTTCCTTGCTAATGTTGAATCCATATTCTAGTCTTTCTGGTAAATTAAATTCCCCAAGTAATCTTCCCTGCTGTGTTTCATGCAAAAAATGTATGAATTCCTCTAGGTCACCTGCACTTGACTTTGGTGGTCTATACACTCCAATTGTTTGGTCAGTTACAGTCTATAGTATTGGTGATATTGAATATGTAATGTTTCATAACCATCTTTAATCCCCATCATAACACCTCCACCTAATGTAGTCTGTTACAGTAAAAACATTTTATACCCTGACAACTGGTTTCCAGTCATTGTTCTTTAACCATGTTTCACAAACAGTAACAGTCTTGTGGGAACATAGCAAATTTTCCAATAAAAAAAAACTAATGCTCTTGGCAATGATGGGTCTGGTGAGGGCTGGATAAAGTGTCTGACTTGCAGGATGCCATGCCCTTAAGTTGGGTGACTCAGAATTATTTCTTACTATCTTGGCCACATGTTGGTTAAAGGCCAAATTATTGTTTACATATGCCAACAGTTAGGGGTGCCTTATCAATGTAATTAGCCTGGATGGCAGCTTTCCCAAAAAGCACAATAATGCACTTCTTGGCATACACCTTGGTTTTTGATTTACTGTGGAGGTGACTGGTAAGAGAAGTTTGTATTTGAATTTGACAATGTTCAATCTGCAGCTGTGAGCTCTCATTCATGTCTGGGAACAAAGCATTTCTGTGGTCTTCAAACATCCCTTCCAGGAAGGCACCATAAGTCCTAATGTGCTTCAGTGAAGTCCCATCAGAATCTCCATGAAAATATGCATGTGAAGGGAGGGACTTCCCTGCAGAGTCTTGCACTAAAGGCCAACTTCACTGATTTGGAGGGAAGTTCAGCCTCCTTTCTGAAGTCCTCATGTTTGAAATCTTAGAATTGATGCGACAGAGGGGTATTTGACCCACTATTTTATTATTTTATTTATTTGCAGTTGGTTTACCAGGATTGTCCATTGGGCCAAGATGAACCCGTTTTCAGTGGAGTCCTGGGGAGAAAAGCTCCAGTAACAAGTTTAATAGGTTTTACATTGGATTACAAAAATTTACAAATTATGTAGCTTGGAGCATGACATTGCAAGTAGTATAGCACCAGAAATGAGGTTACAATAGATTTTAGGTTAGATTACAAAGTTTACAAGTGATGCAGCTTAGAGCATAAGGTTACAAATTGTACAGACTGGTGATGAATGTTACAGAAGATGCATACTAGAAAAGAAAAACATTTTTAATACAAGTACTGAGAAGCCATTAACTCTTGGGAAACTTGAATATATGACACAATACATTTTTGTAAATGGTTTAGTTAGTACAAGCAGGAATGTATGAGGAAGGAAAGGAAGTTGAGAGAGGGGGAAAAGTAATTACCAGTGTGTATTATGATTAGAGCGGGAGCATTCTCACTGGGATAGTAGATATGAAGGATGGGTGCAGGAGCATTCCCACTGGGATAGTAGATATGATGGATGGGTGCAGGAGCATTCCCACTGGGATAGTAGATGAGTGAAGAGATTTTTTGAATATAAAGTGGTTAGAGGTGATACGAATGGATGGTGGTAGAGTTCCAGAGACGTGCTAGACCATAGGATAGGAGATTATTCCCTGAGGGGTGAGTTGGTTTGTGCAATTCTATTAGGTTTTGGTTGTTAGATCTTAGTACTCTGTTGGGTAGGTGCATTTTAAAGGCAGGGGAAAGGGATGGACATAGTAAGGGGTTGAAAATGAGCTTATGTGCAAGTCAGTTGGGTGTAGGTGAGCTGATTGGTTAGTTCTAGCCATTTTAGTTTGTGGAGAGAACAGTGGTGGCTAGATGACTTGTGGCTAGTAGCGAATTTAGCGATTTTGTTGTAACATGAGGAAAGTTGTGTTTTAAGGGAGGATTGTAGGTTGGTTGAGTGGGGCTCTGTAGAGAAGGGAGGGGATAAGAAATGAGGTAGTGACTTTTAGTGGAGGGTGTAAGGTAACGATTTTGTCAGTAGAGCATGCCTAATTTTTGGTGAGTTTTTTTTATATTTAGTAGAAGGTGGGAGTTGAATTTAAGCTTACTATCAATTTGGACCCCCTAGTAATTTAGCCTCAGACACCAATTCTAGAGATGTGTTATGACTAGTGATAGAACATGTATTTATATTGATAGAGGTGGCTTTAGAGGGAGTAAAAAACATTAATTTAGTTTGAGGCATTTAGTGCTAGGTGATTTTCTTTCATCCATTGTTCAGTGGTTTGAGAGTGCATCTTGTGTAAGCTTTTGCAGCATGGGGATGGATGTGGCATAACAGATAATAGTTGAATCATCTGCATATTGGATGATATTAGAGGAAGGGATAGAATTGTGGAAGTCGTTTATGAATATATTAGAGGAGAGGACCTAGTATAGATCCTTGGGGAACTCCAGTTGGGGTATTGAGGAAAGAGGAGGTGGCCTTTTTCCATTTTACTGATTGATATCTTTTAGATAAGTAACTGGAAAACCAGTTTAAAGAAGAAGATAGGTTGAACTGAGAGAGTTTAGTTAGAAGAAGTTTGTGAGAGATGGTATCAAAGGCCTTAGAGGTCAAGTAGGATGGTAGACACAATATGGCCAGAGTCCCGGGCCTTATTTACAGTTTCCAGGAAGGAGAGGGGGGCTGTCAGTGCTATGACCAGGTCTAAAGCTATGCTGAGTTGGATTTAGTAGGCGATTGTCTAAGAGATATGGTAGGAGTTGTAGTTGGATACACTTTTCTAGGAGTTTTGAGATGGGAGATAGGATAGCGATGGGACGGAAATTGGTGGTATTGTTACCACCTTTATGTAAGGGTATGATAAAAGCCTTTTTCCATATTTGGGGTACTATGCTTTCTTGGATAGAGCGGTTGATTAGAATACTAATGGGGTAGGCAATGGCTTCTGCAGCTATGCTAAGAAAGTATGAAGGGACGTTATCTGGGGCATTAGAGCATGGCTTCAGTTTCTGAAGGAATTTTTTTATGGTAGATGTGGTTATGGGTTTAAATGAGAAAGGAGAGGAAGGGGAAGAGAGGGCATTAGAGGATGTTGATGGAGAGGGAAGAGTGTAGTAGTAAGAGTGGAGGTAAAAGTGTTAGTAGGGGAAGGCGAGGGTGAAGTGGAGGGAGTGGTGTTAGAATGTTGGTTAGTTTGGAAATAGTTAATGAAAGAGTTAAATTGTGTGGCCAAATCTATCTGCAGCATTGGGGTCAGGGCTCTGGTTGTCTATTTTGCCAGGATTGATAAGGGTAGAGATTCCTTTCCAGAATTTCTGAGGGTTAGTTTTATTGCTGTTTTGGAGTATGGCGAAGTAATTTTGTCGGTCTGTGATGATGAGCTTTTTTACTTTATTTCTAAGTAATCTGTATTCGTTTTGAGTTATGGGGGACCTATTTTTCTTATAGTGCCCAGACTTTATCTCTGTGTCGCATGATAGCTAGTGTATTTTTGGTTAGCCAGGGGGCAGTTTTGATTTTTATTCTTAGTCTGTAAAGGAGCATGGTGGTTTAGAAGGGTTAAGAAGGTTGAGTTGAAGTGGGCAACAGCATTATCTAGAGGTAGAGTTTTTAGAATGTTCCAGTTTATTGCTTTTAGGGAGTCAGTAAAGGCTATAGAATTGAAGTTTTTTTTGGTTGTGAGTAGTAATGTAATTGGTGTAGAAGTGAAGGCAAGTCTATATGTGAATGTGGGTAGGTGGTCACTAAGAGGGTCTGGAAGTATACCACTGTCGGAGAAATGAGGGTGAGACTAAAATCCAGTCTAAAATGCTACCACTGGTGAAGTTTTTTGAGGGGTGGGTTGTGGAGTTAATTAGCTGTGAAGTTATAAAGGTTGATAAGTGGGTTTGTGGGAGACTGAATGGAGGACCAATTAATATTCATGTCTCCCAGGATTATTGTTTCATTACTAATGGTGGAGAGCCAGGAGAGGATGTCCTCGAGTGTAGCAATATTGTCACCAGGGGGGATGTAGAGAGAGGCTATACATATGTGCTTGTGTATGTTAATCTGGAATAGTGCTAGGAGTAGTTCGGCATTATTGAAGTGGGGAATAGGTTTGTTATATGGAGTAACTGATAAGGAGGATGAGTATAGGAGAGCTACTCCACCCCCTTTTTTACAGGCTCTCTTTTCTTATGATTGAATAGTTGGGTGGTATTTCAGAGTCTCTCTTATATGGGGTTTTAACCAAGTTTCAGAGATGGATAGGATATCAGGTTTATTGTGTCTAAGCCAGGCATGAAGGTTTGGGTTTTCACTGAAGGAGATTCTTTGATTCCTTCATATCTGCTTCCTTCTGCTGACTACGTAATTGTTCTGTTGGGGGAAGCCTGTATGGCTGGAGTTCAGCATGGCCAAAAGCACCCCAGAATAATTGACCACCTAAGGACCGACCTTACTGGTGAAGAGGACTCATTTGTGACATCAGCCACTAAAGAATGAACAGTCCAGCAGGTCACCTTCCTAAAAAGGAGTGTAGGATTAGATTGCATGGGGAAGTGCTTATACTTGGCACATTCATCCTTCAAAAGCTGAACTACCTGACATGTAATTAGAATCCAGTGACCTACCTGAACAGTGGCTAGGAAGAGAAAGTGGTCACATCTGATGCTTTCATACAGCTTTAGTCTTGGGCGACTATGTTGACAATTTCCAGCCTCTTCATGAGGTTATTACATAATTCTGCATCGCAGGCACAAGCATAACCATGTGATGCTACACTTGCCTCCACTTAAGCAACTTTGTGGGCAATTTTAAGGTGCCCTTGCTGATGCCCTTAATTTGATCTTCCTCCTTTTGGACCAAAGGTCAAAAACTTCTGCCCCCTCCCCCCAAAGTTCCTTTTTTGGGAATCTAATGCCCTCTGGTTTAAAAAAGAAATGGCACTTTCCATTCACTGCCACCTTCAAGCATGGGCAGATGAGGTCCCTTTATGTGGCACTGCCCCCTAAGTAGAGGACTTCTGTAAAACCAGGGCTGCAGACTTCCATCCATTTGGAAGCAACATCTTCATCAGTGAATGGTTGCCTGACTTCTACTCTTGAAGTACTCGAGGCAGACAATGTCTTCACCTAAACTTGTGTGTGGCCATCACATGGGATTTGTGTGTAAACAGCAATATTCAGGCCTGGCTTCCCTTCCCAATAGTCCCGAAAAGTATCAGTCTCTCCTCGACATATCTCCCTACCTAAAAAGGATAGAGTGAAGATTGTGCTGCTATTCCAGAAGAGCAATCCAAAAGGTGCCAGCAGACTAGATCGTCTAGTCTAGTCAAGATTCCTTTTTATTCCCAAGACCTTAGGCCCGTTAATTCCAGAATTGACCCAAGTGAGTTTGTTAAAAAAATTCTGGATGGTCATGGTGAAAGTCATTTCTGTCCCTACAGAAAAGGGATTGGATAGGCTCGATTGACCTCAAGATGCTATCCTCGAGAGGCTACATTTGCTTCTGGCTAGGAGCGCAAGTTACCATCAATTCCAGGCTTTGCCTTTTGGTGAACCCATGCTCCCTGCATGTGTTCACAAAATGCATGTTGGTTATTGCAGCCCACATGAGGTTGAGAGATATTTGCATCTACCCATTCCTGGAAAATTGGTTCCTAGTTGCCACACTAAATCAGTTATTTGCTTCCCTGGTCTGTCCTTTAGGTACGTCTGTCGGCATAGAACCACTGCAAAGCTTGTTTAATTAAGATGCCATCTGGACATAATCCCGCATTGCCAAAATTCAGAAGAAAAACTTAAAACTGTAATTACAAGACGTTTCGCACCAAACCCAACGGCTTCTGTTATTTTAAAGGACCTCTGTCCAGTGGGAGGCTTCCATTCTGGCAAGGTTTTACACAGGGATGCCACAGTGTACCTTGTGTGTGTGTGGTTCAGTCACTAGATTCTTTGAGCTGACTCGCAACTTTTTACCAGTGTACACTGCAAAACTTTTCACTCTTCCTCTTTCTAAAGACCATGGTGACCATGGATGTCTACTGTGGGGTGGGGGTGTTTCAAAAGGAAAATAATTCGACAGGTGGACGCAGCAAGAGGCCAGTTTTCACACCAGTTTCCTGGAGAATCTGAGCAGTTCTGTGATCATTGCACACCTTTTAGGACTGCTTTGTGTGATTTCTGTAAACACTGACATGTTCTGTTACATCAGCTAGCAGGGAGGAGCCCCATCTCATCCCTAATGCTAGGAAGCCATGAATGTGGCAGGGGCTGATGCCTTTATGGTACTTTCTAGTGGCAATGCACATTCTGGAACAGGACAGCTATTAGCCTGAGGTGTGTATTGCTTCGAGTGGCTCTTGACATTTGTGGCACAAATTTTGCCATTGTGACCAGCGTTGCTGTGACCTGTCCACAACCACCACCAAATGCTGCTGATAACTTTCCCCCCAGGGACAGTCAAAGGGATGCTGTAGTCTTCCCTTGAACTGCATTGCTCTTGTAGTTCAGTTATGGATGGAAATTCAACTTGCACGTAAAGGGTGATCCATATTATATTTTCAGTGGTGAAAGATTTTGTATGCTAACTTTACAAGACCAAGTAGAAAGTTTTCATTTTGGGTTTGCCAACAGGGATTGCATCCCTTCTCTGCCCCAGTTCCCACAGTACTGCAGTTTTTCATCTGACTCTGGATCCAACTACTCTGCTAGCAAAGTCCACTTAGCTGCCATATCTTTCACCAGAGCTTCCATTCCTAATCCTAAAAGCACAAAAAGCTTGCAAGATCTTTTTCAAAGAAATCTTTTAAGATCTCCCAGTAAATACCCCACTCCTCCAAGGTACCTCTGTTTTGTTTTGGAAGCATTAACTCCTTTTTAAACTGGCTTCATCCCATTTGAAATGCCTATACTGGAAGATGCTGCTCCTGGTGGCTATTACCTTGGCCAGACTTGTCAGAATTGTATGCACTTTTCTCCAAACCTCCATATTTGGCTTTAAGGAGAGGGGTTCTCTTGGGCATAACTCTTGGCTAAAGGTTGCCTCAGAATTCTCTCAAGCCATTCATTTTCCTATCTTTTCTTTTGCAATATTCTGACGGGAGTATTTGATATGCTACATAGATATTCACAGGCAACTGCATTTCTACTTGCATATTACTAAAACATTTTCGAAAGTACAATCAGCTGCTAGTCTCTTCCACATTCTCTGTGTTGGGACAGATGTCCAGTCATTGTCCAGATGGCTATCTCTAACCTCCAAATATCAATTAATAGAACTGTACTGGCTAAACCTAAGTCTCATTCTACAAGATTCCTTGCAACTTCTACAGCTTTCTTAAGTTCAATAGGTGACATCTGTGCAACAGTAATATGGTCTAGGTTATACCATTCCCAAACTAAAACAGCTGAGGTCTTTGAGACAAGAATGTCCATGGGCATCCTGTTACGATTTCACCCAGGAAGACTGGTAGCTGGGGATTCTGTCCTGTTAATCAAAGTGGACTGCCTGGTTAGACAACCTTGCCCTTCATCCTCCTCCAAATTATCATTTTTCCAGCGTCATACAGGCCTAGTAGACCTAAACCTGAAGTCTGTCCCTTAATTTTCACTCCATTCTTCATGCTTCAAGGTCTGTTTGGTTATAGGCTGCTAACAGAGGTTATAAGGAGACTGGTGTATGTTGGGTGTAGTGGAGTATGAAAGCTAAAGTCTGCTGTGTGGGCTCCACCTTGACATCCCATGTCTACTGTTGTGGTAAGTACATAGCTTTTGCTTTAATGCATACCTTAAGGAAAAAGGCTGTTAAGATACAACGCAACACACTCATACTAGGTGACTTCAGCTACCCCCTTCAGCTGGGAAAACTACTCTGGCACAAATGCAATGGCCCAACGCTTCCTGGAATTAGTTTCAATGCCCTGGACCAGCTCATTCTTATCCCCACTAGAGGAAGCAACATCCTTAACCTGGTTATTGCTAACATGGGCAACCGTTGCTCTACACCAATAGTAAATTTCTCTGTGGTTAGATCTGACCACAGACTAATCACTATGGAAATCCACATCTTATCCACAACCCCCACAAAGGTATCCACCATGAAAAACTTCTCCACAGCTGACTTTGGACTCCTAAAAACAGATGGTTAACTTCACGGCACCTGTGCCAATGGAAAATAACTACAAAGCTTTCTACAGTTTTATATCAAGAATGTCCATGGCAATACCCAGATTTGCTTAGTTACCTCACAATGCTACCTGCTATACTGAGCCAACAGATATTGCCAACAATATCACTGGCTGTGTTCTACATGAATTACAAAGTGAACTAGCACCACATCTGTGCTCTGTTCACTCACAGCCTCACATCGGGCTTTGTCCCTACCAAATGACGCACTGCTACAGTCATTCTTCAGAAAAGAGCTACTACAGAACCTGGAAATTAACGCCCCATTAGCCCGATTGGTCTGATATGTAGGCTCTGGAGTGCATCATCATGGACCTAATTAACAAGGATATAGGGAATCTCCAAACTCTAGAGCCCACACAATCTCTTGTTTTTGTGAAAGGTAGATCATGTCTACTCAATCTAGTTGAGTGAGTCAGTCACCAGAGCAGTGGATGAAGGTAAGGCAGTTCATACAGCCTACCTCACTCTGGCCAAAGCCTTTGATACCATTCCTCACTCGGGAATTATTGATACTCTGCAAACTAGGCATCAACCCTTATATAGTTAGGTGGGTTGCAAATTGGCTCTCAGAACCCACTGTGAAAATAGTGAACTCCAAGTCAGACTGCTGACCAGTCACGTGTGGAGTCCCACAGGGATCGGTCCTGGGCCCTCCTGTTTGGCATCTACTTTTCAGAAGTGCAGGCCAACATGGAGGGACTGTGGCAGACCAAATTCAGGCTACTGGAAGCTGGGAGCCATTATTAATTCCCCAAGTGATGCAGACATCTTACAGAAAGCCCTCACTGAGACCAATGACTGGTATCAAAACCATGGCCTTAAGCTTAATGCCAAAAAATGCGTCATCCCCTTTGGGAAGAACATAGTTCCACCAAATTATCACATCAATGGGAGCTCACTGAACACTGAAGGTGTTGGAGATCTGGGGACACAGGTTGACACCAATCTCTCCTTCAGCCACTACATTGCCACTGTGGTCAAAGTCCTATGTAGCATGTCATTACCAAGGGTTTTGCATCCAAGAAGAAAATGTAATCATTTCTCTCTACTCTTCCCTCATTAGACCAGAGTATAATGCCCCATTTGGCATGTACCTCACTAGATACCTGCAACAGCTGGAGAGGTCACAAAAGTACCTCACAAAGCAGATCCTAGGTCTTAAACATGTCCTACATGGACAGACTCAAAAAAAAAAAAAAAAAAAAACAGCTATTCTCTCTCGTATAGTCTACCAAGAGGCAATCTCTGCTTGACTTGCAAAGCCATGTCTGACCCAGCTCTGTTAGAAATGCTATGTCTAAAGCAATCCCAATCCTTCTGCACCGCATGCTCCAGAGAGACTTCAACCTCGTTACCACAATCAACAGAACATGCTGGAGGGACAGGTTCATAACAGACTACCCATGCTCTGGAATACACTTCCCATACATGTCAACAGCACCTCACTGGCCCTCTTCAAGAGAAATCCTTGAGTGGATGGGAAATGGAAAGTTCACCCCGGGGATCACTCCAGTGGCTCTACTTGAGAGGCACTGGGAACCAACGACTGGCGGCACAATGCCAGGGCACTTCTATGGGCTAGGCTTGTAAAAAGCCCCAGCGCCATTAGCCTAGTACACACCTATGAACCTATACAAAAAGCATATGCTAATATTGAGACTTTGACCTGGGATGATTAGAAATGGCTTACAAAACAAAAAGTAAAGTTAGAGAAGCATGAGGAAAATATGGAATGGGGGTTGCTGTGGGAGAGAGGAAGAGTTGGGTGTGCTTGCTAAGGGCAGAAGTTTAATGTGGGGCAGAGGATTGTGGGGAAGTGAGACTATCAAATTGAATGGTGGGTGGACCAGTACAGGACCTTTTAGTAATAACCTGGGCCAGACAAAATTTAACTACACAAAGCAGCAATAGAGAAGTGGCTGTATAGCAGGGAAAATGTACAAAATGTTACAAGGTATTAAAAGATACCACACTAGGGAAATGCATTTAAATCTTTAATGTAAATTATTACACAGTTACAACTTGCTTGTATGCAAACACATTTGCTTACATCAAATACAGGTAAATACCTTGGAAGTGTTTTTTCTAAAAAAAAAAAAAAAAAAAAAAAAACATTTTTGTCTGACTTATGTGATTTAATAATCTTACATTTATATAAATAAAAACAAACCATATTGACTTAATTTTAGTTGCAAACCTACATCCCTTCTAATTTATCCAGTCATCAACAGTCAAACTTGACACTAGCTCACTCAAATCCTGCCTTTTAAATCTCATTCTTCCTCTGCATGAACTGTATGTAATTTGTTCCTACCCTTTTCTAAAGATCCCGATTCCAGTTTTCTCTGTTACTATATTCACTACCTCTAAAGTTGGATTAGACAAATTTCCATTTTTTTAGTAACTGATTTTTTTGGCAGCCACTATAACAAGGCCATACCATGTCCAGGCAATTTTGATTCTGTATCATAGCTGAAAAATTATTTCCTTAGTTGCACAAATTTTCTCGCACAGTATCTTTGACAGAGCAGTCTGCAGGGAAACTTTACAGTCTGTCAACTCATTACACTCAATGTATTCCCAGCTACGTCTTTCTACCCCATCACCTCCAACATTTGCTGTCTACCTGGGAAAAAATTCTTTGGAGTCTACTTGGGGTATAAAAATACCTATGTAGCACTTCCAAGCAAAGATCCTAAATCATCTAGACTTTGCTGCATATTTGGGAAACCTACATGTATCTCTTGTTTTTATGAATTGCTTATACAGTCACTCTTCCTAGTCCTTTCTAACCTCCTCTGATTCTTATAGCTATGTAATATTTTGTATGGTCTAATTTGGAGGAAAGGTGTTAAGGGGAGCATGACCGTTTACATAATCAAAGGAAAACAAAGGGCACACTGTCCTAGGACTATGCTGAATTTAGTGAAGTTTGTGAAAATTATTAGAGGCATGCCCTAAACACAATCTCATGGGGGCTTAGTGTTGCTGGGTAACTTGTGCTTAAGGTGAGAAAGTGGGTTGCCTTGGTTGAGTAGTGATACTTAAATTTAAACACTCATTTGAATAATCATTTACAACTTTCTAGAGCAATGTACATGCTTTTGGAATTTGAAAAATTCCATAGAAAACTGGTATTGAAGAGCTTCTAGAAACTACATATGTTTAGGTAAGCAATGTTTAGGTAAACTCTGGAAAGTTAAGGTTTGTTCAAAGTAAGTTAAGTCATGTAACAGAGTAAAATGTATATTTTTGTAAAAGGGCTGGAAATGCTGGGAGAATGATGAGCTTCAAGAACTTATCCGAAGTGCTCTTCAATCTTCCAGTATGCTCAGAGTTGCTTATTTACTTCAATCCTTTTTTTTTTTCTCCTTGTAGTTTGGCTTTAAGAAATGGAAGAGCCATGTGACAGAAAGGCCTTGGGAAGACCGTTCACAGATTGTCAAGGAACTCTGCTCTGAACTGAACATGGTTAAAACTCCTCTAGGTAACTATGTATTGCATACAGAATCATGTTTTACTATGGAGAGGAGGGAAAACCTGCTTACCTGTATTTCATTGCATATTGCATTGCATTTGTACTGGAGAGTTTCCCTTTCATCATTTTGCCTTTGTGGCATCTCTTTGAATTAGTTGACCTGAGTGTCATATGTTTGTCACATTTTCAACAAGTCTTTATTGCACAATGTCTGTGTGCTAGTTTTATTTTCTACTACTGAATAAAAAGGTGGCTGTGACCTACTTTTCTGTAAATTGATACTGGCAAGGTAACTACAAGAATTAAATGAATATTTGAGAAGAGCCTAGTGAGTTCAGTCTGCAAAGTGGCTAGTTCTTTTGGCTTTGCAGATGCAGCCTAGTGGACTAGTCCCATAATCTGCTAGGATGTGCTCATAGGTGAGAACTAGGTAATCAGTCTGCAGACCATTACAGCCTAGCCAAAAAAAACCTACTCTTAAAACTTCTCTCCAGCCTCAAGGGAGGGTAAGACAACATAGACCAGGGGAGAATTTAAGGCTGCCCATCCGGTTATCTAACCTTACTATGAAGGTTGCTACTTTGCTTGATGTGTCGTCGTTTGTTCCAGAGTTAAGGGATACATTGGGATTTGAATCTCGTGCCAACTTGTCTCTGCTGCTGATTTAGTTCCTTAAACTCATTACCTACAAGGGAGCCGTGGAAGTTTGTACTGCAACTTCAAATGGACGGAGCCTAAAGTTTTTGATGTAATCAAATTGTCCTCATTTCAAGCCAATGTTCACGTCTCTGGAACCATAGGGGTTGATGGTATAAATGGCAAACTCTTCAGCACAGACTTTTTGTAGTGGTAGTGTTCCTTGGGTTCTAGATCTTTAAAGTGGATTTTAAGTCGCAGTAAACATAACTGTAATACTTAGATTCACAGGAGAGTACTAGGCTAATGGCTCAAAAGCTGTTACATGCCTAAACATTTTTACACCATGTTCTATCCCTAGGTGAAAGATAAGGGTCAGCAAGTGGGGTTTTGACTATTTACAAACTGCCTCTGTCCATAAGGGATGTGGGCACCACCCCAGGAGTGAGTTTGCGATTTCTCATCCACCTGTCCAGATTGAGCTTGATGTCCGAGAAGGGCTCTGCTTCATATGAATAGTAAGCCTATTCCAGAGGAGGGGCAATCTCTGGGGCACCTCTTTCTTTCTCTCTCTAGCATTGTCTAATGTCAGGGATCTGGTTTAAATCTTTGGAATGGGGTAACCCTTGTGCAATTTTGCGAATGTGACATTTCAGTCAGGACTGGGTCAGAGACTGCATTGTAGATCAGACACAGACACAGATGACTTCTCAGTAATCAGGAAACTGAATGCAGTGATGGGGCTTTTAATTGGTTCACATATGGTTGGTTATACCCTGTATTTCTTTGAGAAATCTAAGGACTCTCCAGCTGTTGCAGACGCCTAGCAAGGTACAAGCCAAAGAGTGCATTATCTATTATCGGTCTGAGGGCTGAATACACTGGTATAATATCCTTGGATATGGATGCCATCCATTCTCATCCCCTTTTTCCCATTTTACACATGGGGGTCAGGGTGCTACTTCAACTGCCCTTAGCTTAAATCTGGATGCCATGGTTGCTGAGATATTGTAAACAACTTGCAATATCTCAGCAACCACTTAAGTTGCACACATTCTGTCAACATCATTTTGTTCACCCAGCTGAGAGCTTTCATATGAGGCTAAGCAATTCTGTTTACTTGGTTGCTGAGATTTAAAAAAAAAAACATGAAACTTGACAGATATTAAATTAACAATATTTGTATTTGACAGAGGTCAAATATCAATACAGTTTGTCATTGTGTAAGGTGAAATCTCTTACTATTTAGCATGGTTTTGGAATTAATGCAATTATGAACAAGCAATATTTGACTTGCAAAGGCTTCAGTAGGATACAACTCACTTGGAGACATCTGGTTGCAATGTGTTAAGGGTTTTTGAGGTACCATTTTCTGAAAAGGAATCTGTCAAATAGGGTTGGATCTTTCATGCCTCAAAAGGCTAGACACTGATCTCCATGGGGGGAGTCTGTAAATGATAGTACAGGGAATGGGCTGCCAGTGATTTTTGAGGCCACTGATCTTTACTTGTGAATCTCCGAGATCTGTCAAGTTGTGTGCCATGTTTAGTCAAGTGCATGCTAGAGTAAAGTGGAATTGAGACTACTTTGCATCTAGTGGAGATGGAAATGAGCATGGCCAAGATAAGGCTTGCGGAACTGCTGTGGAGAAACAATGGTCAAATAAGGAAGTGGTGCCTAGATACTTGTACAAGTGAAATTCAAAGCCTGCCACTGTACTTTACTACAGACTGCCAAAAAGTGACCTGAGCTGGGCATACAAGGCATCCTCTGACCTATTACTGATGGATTTACTGCACATCAAGTTAGATGTAAACAGAAATGCAAATTATAGGGATCTAATCCTACTCTTGTGTCAATGAAATGGTTTGGAAGAACAGGTACATATGGCAGAGGATGCTGCTGCTGTGGAGCAGACTCACCATCCATATAAAGGTTCATCCCTGTCCATATTCAAATGCAACTTAGATCTGTTTATGGGAAATAGAAATTTTACCCAAAGGCTGCCCCCCCCTGCACTACAAATAAAGGCAGCTCCTAAATGCTTTATCCTCTGCATGGGGCCCCTCAGTAACGGAGGTCATACCAGAATTTCCCATTGGGGGCAATATACAGTTATAGGTAAGGCTAATCTATAATCAAATGGGAGGTTTTCAGGCACCAAAAAGAAAACTGTCTAAGCTTAAAATGGCAATCAAGGGCAGTTAGCCTAGTACTTGCCTATGAACCTGTGAAACTACTTTTTGTTTACCAAAATGAACTCTGATACATTTTTATATTTAAGATCGTTGCCCTTGCACTAATTAACTTGGTTTGACCCATGTTGGAGCAACAGTCAGTTGAAATTGAAACGCCCAATTTAGTAGTCTGCAGACTTGGCCATAAGCAGGAAATGCTGGCCTGAAGGTTTGAGAAGTAGATGCTAAATATGAAAGGGCCCATAACTGAGCCTTGTGATTCTCTATTGATTTGTTTTGCTTTCACAAGTGACCCCTGCAACTATAACCACATGGGTTTTGGCAGACAAGGAGTTGGCTATCTACCGTACAATATTAGGATTTCTGTTCAGATTTAGACGTTTAATGCCTGCATGGGGAATAGTGTCAAAGGCCTTGGTTGGGTCTATGCATGCTGTATGTACTGCAACCATTTGCTGCTTTGTTTACGTTGGCAGTGAAAGTTAGAGGCATGATTTTCCTTTGACAAAGCCAAATTTGAGGGTACAGGTTTGACGTTTTAAATTCCTAGACTGAGGTGAGAGATGTGCTCCACAAAAATACAGGGCATAAACACAATATCCTAGGCAGATCACCTCAAAGCCCTATCTCTACTGTTTACTACATGCTGTGGTGATTTTTGCTATGCATACAAAGCGTTCTTGATCCCACATCTGCAAACCGCATCAGAAGTACTAGATCTAAAAATTTAAACTTTATGAATTAAGTAGGACATGGAGGAGCAGGTATGAATCTCAAAGAACCCCCATTCTGTGGAATGGGTTTTTCATCCATGTGAAGCAGAGCCCTTTTGTAACACTAAAGCACAACCTGGATCAGTGGATGGGAAATCAGAAATTCACCCCATATCTGACACCTGTCTTTGGCGAGAGGCAGCCATTAAATCATGGTGTAATATACACACCCCTTAGATAACCTCTAAAGTGCAATAACTTGAGATGTTTGGGTTGCATGACTAGGCTTATAAAGGAGTGTGGTCATTAGCCCAGTATACATCTGTGACTCTTATCTTTAAATTGGAGTCTAGTGAAACTGTTGGGTCATCAGCAGGGTCCATGGTTAGGCATTACAGTGCCTATTTTCCAGGCTTCAGGAATGTAACCAGTGCAGAGGCTTAGATTTAAAAAGTTTCAGTATGGGTACTGAAAGCCCATATCTGCACGGATAATCAGGCAACCTGGTATATTACTGGGGCCCATGGATGAAGTATGTGTTTTTGAGAGGTCAGAACTTGTTCTTTAGTAATTAAAGGGGTGGCTGGGATTGTGGAACCTGTGGAATAGATATGAAGAACTGTTGGTGGAATACAGTTTGCATTAAAGTTATCTAGAATATTAGCAATTTCCTTTGGATTAGAAAGTGCAGTAGTGTTGCGAACTCTCTGAACATTATCCTAAGAGCTAAAGGGTAAGGTGGTCCACACAGCCTATCTAGACCTTGCCAAGGCCTTTGACACCATCCCCGACTCTGGAATCATAGATAAACTTACTAAGTTGGGCATTAATCCCTATGTCACCCAATGGGTTGCTAAATGGCTTACTGATAGAACCCACACTGTAAAAGTAGCCGACTCCAAATCCAGCTCCAGACAAGTGACAAGTGGAGTACCTCAGGGTTCAGTCCTGGGGCCGCTCTTGTTTGGCATCTACTTCTCTGAAGTACAGGTCAACACTAAGGGACTCTGGCTAACAAAGTTTGCAGATGACTGCAAACTGGGAGCCATTATTGAATCCCCAAATGATGTGGATACTCTACAAAAGGGCCTTACAGAAACAGATGCTTGGTGCCAGAGCCATGGGCTCAAGCTCAGTGCCAAGAAATGTATTGTTATCCCCTTTGGGGGAAAAAACATGTATCCATGAATTATCATATAGGTGGCAGTACACTAAACACAAAGTGTGATGAGACTTAGGGACACAGGTGGACAGTGGTCTCACCTTCGATAACCACATCACCACAACAGTCAGGAAATCCTTCTATGTGGCACACCTCATCACTAAGGGCTTTTCATCCAGAAAAAAAGGTCATTGTCCCACTGTACTCATCCCTCATTAGACCCATTATAGAATACAACACCCCATTTGGTATGTACCTCTCAAGACATCTGCAACAACTGGAAAGGCCTCAGAAATACCTCACTAAAAGAATCACAGGCCTAAAGCAGATGCCCTACGCTGACAGTCTTAAACTCCAGCTATACTCTGTCACATATTGTCTACTCAGAGGCGATCTCTGCTTAACATACAAGGCCATGTCAAACCCAGAGCTGTTGGACATGCTACACTTAAAGAAATCCCAATCCCTCAGCTATACGCTCCAGGGATCTAAACCTTGTCATCACAATAAACAAAACATGTTGGAGGGATAGGTTCCTGACCCAGAGACTCCCCAGACTCTGGAATAGATTGCCCATACATGTCAAGCAGAGTGCCTCTTTGGACCTCTTCAAGAGGAACCTTGACGATTGGATGGGAGAAAGGAAATTCACCCCAGGGATCACGTCAGTCGCCCTGCTAGACAGGGGTCCAGGAAAGTAAATAATGTGGGAAGAAATAGCCAGGAAATTGTTATGGCTAGGCTTGTATAGGCCCTAGGGCTTATAGCCTAGTACCAACCTATGAAGAAATATTTTTAGTTGCTTTTGTTTTTTGTGGCCAAGTTCTTGGCTGGTTGTTTGCTTAAGTGTGCTCTTAAGGTAGGTAGAATGAGGTCTCTCTCATAAACTTTAAGCTGTTTTAATTTATTTACATGGGTATTCCTCCTCAGGGGTGGGTTTAAATTTCTCCTATTTGCATGGATAGGGACTGCCTTATCAATATAGCCAAGTGGTAGTGCAAGTCAGAGGTGTATGTAGCAGCTTTAGCGATGATATCCATTGAGTATTACAGCAGAATTTAAGTAACTGAGAAACTGAAGGTTTGCTTTTGAGAAGTTCGCACAGAGCTAATTACAGGGACGTACCAATCGTTTTAAAGGAAAATGTCACTAAATTAGTCTAATTTAACAAGGTATATTGTGTATGGAAATGGACATATTTGTGAGGAATAGATTAAGAATATTGGGGGCCCTAGTAGGATAGTTGACTATTTGTGAAAGAGCATTTAATGAGGAGGCTGGACATCCTATGTAGCCAGGAAGACTAGAAAGGCAGTGCAGCAAATCCACTTGGCTTGGGATGTAGTTATCTGCTCAAGAGGAGGACAGACTAGAAATTGTGTGGTAATTGTGGTGAGGAAGTGGTTTCTGAAGGCTCTCATCAGAATTAATGACAATCAGATTTCAGTTTAAGGAGGAGGGCAGTGTTCATAATCTCAGCCCATGTTCCATAGCAGAGATGTGATAGTGAGGAAAATGGTGCAGTTGCAAGACCTATTCGATAAAGCAAGACGACATGAGTTGGTGTTAAGTAATCTGAATGCACATGCCAGGACAGACGGAACATGATACGATACTGCCTGGGTCCACATGGGTGGGGTAATAAGAGCAGAGGAGAGGCCATTCTGGATTTGTCAGCTTGATAGGTGGCCAGCACATGGTTTGGGAGACTCAAAATCACATACAGGAGTGATCAACATACATCTCGGGTAGACTTCCTAGTAAAGAAAGGGCACTAATGTGGAATTGGCAATTGCAAAGTTATCACCAGCAAAACAGTTTGCCCACAGCATAAGCCGCTGTTTGCTACAGTCACCTGCAAGCAGTGGTCAGAGAAGGCTCCGAGGTCTCCAGACTAGGATGAAGACCTGGAAGTTCAATGGAAAGAAAGCAGAAAAGTTCAAGGAATTACTCTGGATTCTAACACATCAGAAAGAGGAGGACATGGGTAGAGTTGGACTGGCAGCACCTCAAAACAGCATATGTTAAGACTGTAGAACAGATATGCAACTGAGCCAGGTATGGAAATAAGGCACTGAAGGAAAACTGGTGGTGGAATGCAGAAGTCCAGGAAGTAATCGAAAGAAAGGAATGCAAGAAAGTGAGAGAAAAAAGACCAGACTGGGAACGAGTACTGGATCTGAGTAGTTTACTTCATTTGGTCTTCAGCCTGTGGGTTCCGGATCTGACACAGCTGCATTTTTCAGCTATAGATCCGTGCTCCAGACTCATCCCTTTGTATCCCTTCTCCCTTCAGATCTCGTTTGCCGCCATAGTGGTTGCAAGTGTGGTTTGAGCTCCAGCTAGTTGGTCATGTAAGTGAAAACTTTCTGATTTCTTCCTGTTTTCTTCCTTACATCTTTTCTTTTCTCTGTGTCAGACTAAAACAAAACCTCTTCCCTATCTAGTGTGTGTGCTTGGGCCTGTTTTTAGAATGGCAGAAGCCCTCAAGGCAGGTTTTAGGAAATGGAGAGTGCAGCCATAAGCTATCTCTGGTGGATGACCACACTGGTTTGCCTTAGTGTAGACCACATTAAAGTCCCCCTGTCCTATTTGTGCTGGCTTCAACCCCAGGGCACTTAAACGCAGGCAGGACAAACTGATTCTGAAGGGTTTGCTTCCCTATTCAGGGACTACAGTCCCTTTTTTCCCAGCTGGGTAGCAGTGGCTGCTGCATCTACATCTTCCCTGGCCTCAGGGAATCAAACTCCTACCAAGAGGTCCAGGGAAAGGGGATAAGACTAAGACTGAACATTCTCTCAAGTGGTCCCTTGCACCACCAAACGTTAGGCCTCCAACTAGGCCTGGGTCTCCTCATTTGCACTCACCCAGGTTCTCCCTTGAGCCCGCGGAGACTGTCTCCAGTTAGGTCTTCTCCCCACCTGTTTCAGTGGTGTCCTCCCACTCCACCCGGAGTGAAGCAGAGATGGGACAGGGTGATGCGGAGATTTATCCGCACTCTGATCTAGATGGGGCTCTTGCTGGTGCCCTCTCCCTCCAGAGGGGGCTCCTTGCAACCTTTTTTCCAACCAATAACTCCTCCTCCAAGGTGACCGGCGGTTTTGGAATTTTTGGATCAGAGGACCCTCTGGGTTGAGGGGTCAGCACCAAGAGTACCCATATACCTTGACACCGACTATTGCCTTGAGCTTGTCTGATGGGATCGGATCAGAGGCCACTGGGTCAGATCCAAGGGGGGGTACTCTCTGCTCTGAGCACTTTGGAGCAGAGCATTCCAGTCAGCATCTCTGCTCCTGGAGACTCTGCTCAGACTACTCTGTTGGGTCAGGGGGGACGGACCCCGCCAGTACATCCCAGGAGGTTCATTCCCCCTCAGAATTCAACGTGGTAGATAGGGTTCTCGTGGTATCTAGGCCTTTGACCATCTCATCCTTTGACTCTGTCCAGACCCCCTTGGCTGATTGTGGTTCTGACCATCTTGCCGTCTCAGGGACAGCTTGTGGTTGCTATTCCCCAGGAAGTTCTAGTGGAGCAACAAGAGGTTTGAGAGTCCTCAGTCCCCCTGAGGAGGAACCCTGCAAACGCAAGTGTAAGAGGAGGCACTTGGACTCACCTGCAGAGTACCTCGCAGAGGATACCGACTTGGATGAAAGGGAAGGTTCCCCAAGGTCACGCCCTGTGGTTGTCTCCTTTGGAGACATTATGGAGCTTTGCCAGAAGGGGTAGTTTTCAGCCCCTAAACTGACTTCAGACGAGTCTGTGTTCCTGGAGGCATTCAGCTTGGGCCCATCTACCTCCTGGGTGTCCCCTCTTGCTGATCCACTTGTTGATCTGAAACATCTAGGGCATGGAAGGAGCCGGACACCATAGAGCCCATTCCTAAACGTCCCGACAAAGTGTTCGGACCCCTGTCAGGACATATTGGAACAAGAGGTCCCTGGTAGTTGTGATGGTGGAGACCTCCACCAAGAAGGAGCACATTCAGAAGAGCTCCATGGTTCATCCCTCAGAATTGGGAGCGATGGACTGCTTTGGGAACGGAGTATATACTTAAGTGACCTTTTTGGTGAGGGCGCTGAACTATATGGCACGTCATTTGACTCCAGAGATCTGGTGAGAGAAATCACTGAGTCTACCCCAGAGTCCATCTGTGGGGGACAAAGATGTTCACCTGAATGGCCACTCTATAAAAGCGGTTGCTAACACAGCCATGTGACTGCTCTCTCATGCTACAGAGGGAGCTGAAAGGGTGGCCAGGCATCATGCCTGGCTCCGGTTGTCAACTTTGAGCCCTTCAAGGAGTCTTTCACCAATGCCCCCTATGATGGTTCTTCCCTCTTCAGGAAGTCTGTGAAAGACACTGGTCCAGAGCGAGAAGGACAGGAAGACAGTCTGCCATCTCGATCCACTTCTCATCTCCTCTAAGGTCCTTTCCCAGGAAACGAGGAACGAAGATGTGGTTCCAGAAGTCTCTGGTGTTTTCCCGGGACGCTTAGGATTCTCAGTCTCCCAGTGGCAGAGGGGGGTGAAAATGGACTCCCCCTGAGAAGCAGAGGGGGTCCTAGGAATTTTGGGTCCTGAGAACCTTTCTCTGAGTGACCTGGGGAGCAGCCCTGAAGGGTTGCCCTTCTGCTCATCTTGGGAGGCAGTGGGGGGGTTGTCTGTCACTACCCCCGAAGGCATGGGAGTACATTACAGCATATCACTGGGTGTTTCGAATCGTATCCGGAAGATTTCATTCCATTCAAAGAATATCCCTGTCCAAAAGGCTCCTCCCAGACATCCCTCCTGCACAATGGGAGGAGGCATCAGTAGAAATAGGAAAGCTGCTGAAGAAACGAGTCATCCAACTGGTCCCACCAGACCAGTCCAGATCTGGTGTTTACTCATGTTCTTTTTAGTGCTAAAGAAAATGGGGGACCTCAGACCAGTCTTGGATCTGCCTACATTGAACCTGTCAGTAGCAAAGACGAAATTCTGGATAGTCACTCTTCAATCTATCTTGCCTTTTCTGCAGGCTAAAGACTGAATGTGCTTGATCAAGCTCCAGTATGTATACTACCATGTCAAAATGGACAGGTGCTCCCAGAGGTTTTTGCTTCCAGCTTGGAGCCAATCAATACCAGTTCAGAGCTCTTCCCTGTGGTCTCACCACAGCCCCCAGGGTGTTTACCAAGGTGATGGGGGTTGTAGCGGCTCACCTGAGGCTCCAGGCTCTTCAGCTCTTTCCGTACCTAGATGAATGGCGCTCTGCTTCCTCTTCAGAGCATCTATTGTGCCAGGACAGGGATTACTTCATTTGGTTAGTGACGAATCTGGGCATTAACCATCAATCTGAACAAATCTTCTCTAACACCGGTCCAGATTCTGGATTTTTTGGGGCACATTTGGACACACTTCAAATGAGGGATGTTGTGTTCTATCTCGCCTTCATTCTTGATGGTTGGGTCCGGAGCCACCATCCATTCCGACTCGGCCATATACTAAAGCTCGAGCTCACTGACTCAAAGCTACACTATATCCCATGATGTCAAGCGGCTGTTCCCCAGATCTGGTTTGCCACTTGCAGCTTCAGGATTTATCTTCGCTGGCTCAGGCTAAGTGACTTTATTTCATTGTGGTTGTTAGTAATTTTTCCTATCTGCTTATTCCCTTTAAGTGATGTAATTACCACCTTTTCAGCAAGTCTCCTATATCCCCGTTTATTGACTTGACTTTATTTGGCACTGCCCAGAGGAATCAGTTTGAAAATTTCCTCTCCCCCCTTTTCCTCTTCCAGTTTCGCCATTAGAACAGTTGGAGTGCATCGTTTAAGTTAGAGACCTTCCTCTAACATTTTTAAACTTTTTTCTAACTTCCCTACACCTGTCATATATATATAGGCTTTCACTATCCTTGTAAAGTGGTGTTACCAAAATAGTTTTCTTGACTTTAGTACCTTTTCTTTAGTTAGGCTGTCTAAAGCACTTAAACAGTTGGGATATTAAGTGCGACTTGTGCACACAGAAAATCTGTCACACCAGCTGTGTACTCTCGGCACCGTCCACCTGCAGGATTCCTGTTCGATCTGTCATGGTTTTAGTTCCAGGGTCCTGCAGGAAGGGAAAAAAACTTATTCTTAGGGGTTTATTGAAGGGACCTTGTGTTACAGTTGAAGGCAGTCAGGCTTCAAAAACAGTGGACAAAACTCCAAAGACTACTTCGGCTCTGGGCTTGGAGTTGGAGACACGACCAACCTATTTCTTCGGAACTGATACCTAGCGGTTCCAACAGAAATCTACTCCTGCTCCACCTGCATCTTTGGAGCTGTCAAGTAGTAAAAAGAGCAAGTCGGTCATTGGAACTGATTCGGTCGGTGCCAGTCTCCCTTGCTTCAATCTGTGGCTGGTAGCCATAAGTCTTGTCATTCCTTTCTGAGCCTTTCTGATGTGGACATGGTGGTGAGAAAGTTGCTTCGTACACTGGCCTTTGCTAAAATTCTGCCCAGCCCAGAAGGTCGTGGAGCTGACTCCAATAGTGTCTTTATCCTCTTCCTCCTCCGATTCAGTTGAGTTCAGAGCCAGAGTGCCTGGAAGTCCTTGTGGTGGAACCTTTGGTGCCGACGTCCGCTCCGACCACTTCGATGCCCTCTTCTGTCGAATGGTCTGGGATTCAAAACTCCGTCTGCTCTGGGGGGTAGAGTAGGACCCTTGTCGGATCAGACTCTTCCACTTGGAGCTTCAGCGCAGGCCAGTTCAGCGCCCACATCTGCCTCTGAGGCCTCATTCTTGGTTCGGGGAAGATCTGACTCCTTGGACCGGGAGTCTCTCTTGGCTCCAGATTGGGGTGCCTTTGAGGTGATGAGTGTGCTGTTCTCTGAGACTGCTCCACCCTCAGCTACAGCTACTCCCCCCCCCTTCAGGGCCCATTGTCAACCTCTACATCAGTCCTCCAACCCCTGCATAGAGAACCAATGCCCCAGGATGCCCTAATGGGCAAAGCTCTCTCTCCAAAACATCTCCAACATCCCCCGACCCCCAAAGAGGTCCCTCTGAAGAGAGCATGTAAGAAGAAACAGACGACCCCCCCCTCCCCCCTCCCCAGAGTCTGTCATGTCTAATACAGACTTACAGGAATCTGAAAGGTCCCCACGGTCACCCTCTGTCTCCTTTTCAGACATCTTGGAGATCCTGAAACAGAGGTGGCTAGAAAGCCCTTTCCCCTTCTGAGGATGTTGGTATACCTGGAGGCATTTGGTTCTTGACCCTCCACCTCGTGGGTGTCTCTGCCTTTTGACCAGCTGCTGGGTGTGGTCAGTCAGAAGGCATGAGGCTCTCTAGTCTGGAGCCAGTTCTGAGGAGGCCAAATTTATCCCAGCCCCAGAGGACAAACCGTTTCTAATAGGAGTTCCAGTAGATGCTGTGGTGGTGGCCACTAAGAAGGAACTTGCTGAAACGTTTGCGTCTGTCCACTCAGCGAATAAGGAATCTTGTACGATGGACAGATACGGGAAGCACATGTTTTCTTCAGCCTTTACCCTTGGGTCACTGAACTACCCATCCCATTTTACTTGCTTGCAGAAGAATCTCAAGAAGTTAGGAGATACCCTACAAGGTGCTATAGCTCAGGGGTTGTCTGACAACTCTGCTTGTGACCTTAATCTCCATTACTGTGTCATCCATGTGTCTCATTTCCTATGCAGCTGATTGAGTAGAGCAGCAGGTACAGGAATAGCTCTGAGGAGACATTCCTGGATGCAGGTTTGATTTCTCATTAGATGTCTTCTGAGCCAAGAGCCACGGAGCAGTGTCTTGGATCCAGGGCCTCTCTGGATCAGAGGCGCTCGGTACCACCTAAGATTAAGCCAGCCTCTGATCCAACCAGTTCTTTGGATCAGTCTGCTGTGTTGGGCCTTTGGATCCAACAAGTTTGTTGATCTGATTATAGTCTTGGAGGAGGTTGTTCCCTTCTACCTCTATACAGAGGTCCCAGTCAGCTCTGACACTTCAGACCTGTTCCCCACCTCATGGCAGTAGGTCAGTGAGATCTCCCTCCAAGTCTACCTACTCCTCTTCATCCTTTTAGATCTTCTAGAAGTCTCTTGCCCTCCGACATGGGACGATGAGCTTCCTCAAGGCTTAAATAGAGATGGGGCTCATGGCTTCTCCTGCCCAACTGGCTAGGGGAACCTTGCCCCTTCCAGTTTCATGCTGTTCTCATCCAACCTTGGTGGCTTTGGATCTCAGGGACTGGGATGTTTGGGGGTGAGATTCTGATGAGGCAGAGTATTCCCCCTTTCTCTACTCCAGGGTCCCTGGCTTATTCTGCACCCCCCCCCCCGAGTGGGGTGAGCCCCATCCAGGAGCTGTCAACACCAGCTCTGCAGAGGGGTGAGATTTGGTATAGTCTTCTTGAACTGGTCCCCTCCCTTTGGCACTTGAGCCTTCGATAGCTCTGGACAGGTGTAGTCGGTGTCGCGGGGCTGTTTCCAGTTGCGCTGCTGCTCTCCGGGGGACATCTCTGGATGGGGTTGGGGGGCTGTCTCTAGGCAGTGAACTTTGTGTGGTAGAGGACCTTCTCCAGGTCTGGAGCTTCCTCTGCTTGCACCTCCATGTCCCTCCCTGCCTCTCTACTTCGGCTGGCGAGACCTCCATCCTGTCCCATGGTTGGCCCTCCCAACTGTGCCTTTAGGGGGTTTCCTCCCCTTTGGGAGTCCCTCTCTCTTCAAAGTCCTCTCTGGATCACCCAGCAGAGGAGGTTCATCTTAAGAGAAACTGCAAGAGGAGGCACTGCGCCTCCCCCCCGTTGGGTCCCTCACAAAGGATAAGGACCTCTAAGGAGGAGATGGGTCCACCACATCTCTGCCAGACCGTTTCCTTTGGAGACATCCTTGAGCTTATGAAACAAAAGGGTGGATGGTCTTCCCAACCCCTATCTTCTGAGGAGTCCGTATTCCTGAAAGCCTTCAAGACTGGCCTGTCTGCCTCCGGGGTGCCCCCCATATGAGTTAGTGGATCTGATCACCAGCAGGGCCTGGAAGGAGATGGACACAGAGCCTGTTCCAAAAAGGGCTGACAAGAGTCCTGCAGACCATTCTTTCTAGAGCAAAGGAGCTCCAGTCAATGCCATTGTGGTTGCTGCTGCCACAAAAAAGGAGCTAGCAGAGCTCCATGGTCCATTCCCCTGAACATGGAGTCCCGGGCAATGCTGTTTTGGGAAGCGGGTGTATGCCTCAGATACTTTTTGGGCTGAGCGTGACAAATCTGGCGCATTTTCAGTCTGCAAAGGGATATTTTCAAAGATCTTTCCACTTCCCTTAGAGTTGTTGCTGGCAGAGGACCTCAAGGTGTTTCCCAAGCTATCCATTCAGACTTCCCTTGCAAATTCCACATGAGGTTGACTTCCATTGCAGTGGAAGCCACCTTTCAGGCAGCTGGCACAGGCATTGCTTTGAGATGACATGCCTGGTTGCGTTTTTGGGTTCATGGAACGCTTCAAGGATTCCTTTACTAATGCCCCTTTGGTTCCACTCTCTTTGGACCTTCCATGAAGAAAACTTTAACCTGCAGAGAGCAGGAAAAGAAGACTGTCTGCAGTCGAGATCAAGCTTTCTGCTCCCCAGAGCTCCTTCTCCAAGACCCAAAGAGGAACTAGTAAGATGTGGTTCCATAAGTCACAATCTCCCTTTCAGGACTCTGCTGATTGAATCCTCTCCCAGAGGCAGGGGGAGAGGTTTCAATGGACGACGCTGTTCTCGAGGCAGGGGGGTCTGCAAAATCGGGGCTCCAGGTAACCTTTTTCATAGTAGCCCTATCAGCAGTTCTGAAGCATTGCCTGAATGCTCTGCCCTTGGCAGTTGATGGGTAGAATTTCCCTACACTCACAAGCTTGGACGGACATCACTTCGATCAGTGGGTGTTATCATTTCCAGGGGCTATTTCATTCCCTTTTTCAGAACCCTCTCCAGTTAAGGCATAATCTCCCAGACGCTCTACCCATTCAAAGGGAGTTGGCCTTCAAAGCTCAACTTCTAAAAAGAGTAATCCAAGAGATCCCGGCAAGACAGAGGATCCATCGCTTACACTCGCTTCTTTTTAGTGCCAAAAAAGACAGGGGACCTACATCCCATTCTGGATCTCTGAGCTCAGTCTTTCAGTGAAGAAATCAAAGTTCCGGAAGGTCACTGCTCAGTCCATTCTTGCACTCATGTGCAAGGGTGATTTGCTTGGGCTCTGTGGATCTCCAGGATGCTTACTATCGCTAGACGGGCGTTTAAGGAGACCTCTTTGCTTCTGGCTGGGAGCCGATCATTACCAGTTCAGAGCCCTACCCTTTGGTCTCGCCACAGCCCCCGGGTGTTAACCAAATGTTTGGCAGTGGCAGCAGCTCCAACTGCAGGGGTTCCAGGTTTTTCCATACCTAGACCTTTGTCTCCTCATCGACTGCAGGCTGGTCAATGTGTTCTCCCTTTTCTGTCAGTTGGGGATAAGTCAACCTTGTGGAATCCAACCTGATCCCCCTCTCAACATTTGGCATTTATAGGAGTTCAGTTAGACTCCATTTCAGAGATTGCAGCTTTACCCTTGTGCAGAATTCAGCTGATATGGGAGCAGGTCACTCAGATTTTATAGCTGTTGTGCCCATTAGTTTACCTGGTTCTTCAGGCTCTAGGATTGATGGCCTCAGCCATTCATCTCATTCCCTTAGCCAGGTACCACACCACATGCAAGTGTTGCTGTGGACCTTGGCTGTCCAGTGGTTGGCCCTGCTTCATCCCTTATGATTAACACTGACGCTTATGTGCAAATGTCACTTGCAGTGATGGCTTCAGTCTCAGGATATCTAGACAGGCCCTTTTCTCTCCAACCACCCATGGCCACAGTGACCACAGATGCCTCGCTGTTGGGGTGGGGGGACATTTTCAGGGGAAGACTGTCCAAGGTATGTAGTCCCCAGTAGAGACCAAGTTGAATGTAATTGTAGAAAGGAGAGCAGTTCTATTGTTGCAAGCCTTCCAGGACAGCCTCCCTCTAGGGATGATTGCAGTTCAGTTGCATGTCAGTCTGGTACGTCAAATGGGGAAACAAGTTCTTACCAGTTGTGCAGAGGCTATAAGAGTGTGGGAATTGGTAATGTCCTGCAGCCACTTCCTCATTGCAACACATACCCAAAGATTCCAACGTGTTGGCCGATGGGCCCAGCAGATCTATCTTGACTCACGAGTGGTCTCTCAATCCTTCGGTGGCAAAGCAGATTTTTGACCATTTGGGTCAACCGTCCTGCAACCTTTTTGCCTCCCCAGCTAACTGCAAATGCAGCTGGTACTTCACCCTGATCCCTTCTTAGGGGGGGAGACGCAACGGGATGCTCTAGTTCATGATTGGCCTTCGGGTCTCCTTTATGCCTACCCTCCTGTTGCCTTGATAGCAACGGTTCTGCAGAAAGCTCTATGCTTGAAGATATCCCTTATCCTCATTGCCCTTTTCTGGCCTCGTCACTGTGGTTCCCCTTCATCTGAAGTATCTGCCATGGGTGCTGAATCCCTGTCTGGATCTGATTTCCCATCCTTCAGGGTTTCCTCTCCCAAACTTTCAGCCCCTTTGCCTAACCACATGTTTTCTCCAGTTTCAATGATTATAAAACAATCCAGACTGGTGTCCACCATTGAACATATCTTTCTAGCCTCCCAGAAACTCTCCTCTAGAAAGGTTTAAAGTAGTAAATGAAAAGTTTTCTGTCTGGGCTATGAGCAGGAATCTGGATCCCTTTTTGGTTTCAATGTCTAATATTCTTTTGTTCTTGTCCTCCCTTTTCCAAGGGGAACAAATCTTTCCATTATTAAGGTTCATTTGGTTATTTCCAACTTTCATGTGAGCTCTGATTTGACCTTTTCATCCAGTCTTTCTAAAGCTTTTATGAACGTTTTTTCTGCTTTGGCCTCCGATTTAAGGACCCATTGCCTCCTTGGGACCTTGTGTTTTTGCAATCTCTGACCAGGAGTCCTTTTGAGCCTGCTAGTTCCTGTGATCTCAAGTTCCAATCTTGGAAAATGGCCTTCCTGGTGACTATTACCTCAGGTAGGAGGGTCTCGGAATTGCAAGCTCTCACTATCACACCTCCTTACTTGATTTTTCACAAGGACAGTCTCTCTTGGGATGAATCCCTCATTGCCCCAGATTGCTTCTGAATTGTCTTTAAACCATTGTATTCAGCTTCTGTTTTTCTTTCCCAACTATTCCATTGAAGGGGAGTATATCCTACATAACTTAAAAGACGTTCATCGGCAATTAAGGTTCTACCTGAATAGGGCGAAAGGCTTTTAAGTCAGAACAGCTTTGTGCCCCCCCCCCCCCAACAGACATGGCCTTCAAGTTTCCAAGGTCACCAGTTCTAAATGGATATCTAGCTGCATCTCTGGTCTATGATCATCTTGAGGTGCCAAGAAATGTCAAGGCTAATTTTGCTAGGTCTGTAGACTTCAGCCTTTACAGTGAGACGTTCCATCAATGACATTTTGTGCTGCTGTCACTTGATCTAACCTTCACGCTTTTATTTAGCACTACAAGCTTGATCTGGTTTCTAGGAGCAGGGCTTCCTTTGGCTCCATGGTGCTCTGGCATGTCCTTCCTTGAGGCCTCCCAAGGTCGATGGTAGCTGGGGACTTTGACCCTGTAGTGAAAAATTACTTGGATAACATCAGATTAGGAGTTATATACTTACGGTAACTTGACATCTGTGTAATTCTGTGTTGTCATTCATCACGTTACCCTCCCACCATCCCCCTACCCTGCTGGCTTGGATCCGATATCTGATCCAGGACCCTGTAGTGATGAATGATGTAGAATAACAGATGCCAAGTTATGGTAAGTAAATAACTCTATTTGGTCTCCATATACTCCAGTCATGTATGTACCGCTTCCAGTTTCTGCTTTACCATTTATAAATTAGATGTGTAATGGTGGATCTGTTTGGTGTGAGTGGACATAGCAGTGTACAGATCTTATCTTGCTGTCATTTTAGGGTATGTATTCCAACAGAGCAGCATTCATTTTTCAGACATTAGTGCATCAACCTTTGTCTGGGCCCCTCTATACAGGGTTAAATCCCCAGTAGCATGCTGAGCCATACTTTCCAGAACAGGGATGAGCTTTCATCCCGGTGAAGTCTGCCCGGGATACATGAATACTATCTTTTTTCACCCAGTTCCTTTTTCAGTAGATGAAGTTATTTCCACCCTATAGCCTTGCCTTCATCAGATGCTGAAACACAAATGTATATTTTAGGTATGGGGGGGGGCTCCTGCACAGTTGCATTGTATTCACATGGTCATCCTAACAGTCGTCTGTACATTTATTGTACAATTATTGTCCTAGTCAACCAAGTGTCAACTAACCTGAATATAATGAAATGTAACTAAATGTAGCTGCTATTGTAATATTCTTATCTCTCTTAAAACTATAATTGTTTTTTGTCTTTTTTACAATGTCATTTTAACCCTGTTGGAGCTTTTCTCCCCGGGACTCCGCTGAAAATGGACATGTATCCAGTCGGATTACCCCGGTCAACAAATGTAAAATAAATAAATTTACAAGGTGTTGTACAATTGATTCCTTTTCTAGATCCCTGGACAGTCTTTGCTAGGAGCATTCTCTGGGGGCACCTGGATCCATGCCCTTCTAACATGAATAGGCTAACAACCATATGGCCTAAACACTAGAATGAAGGATGAACATAGTAAGTTGTGCAAGTTGCACTTGCCCATAATAGTAAATGTACAAATTCACTGCTCCAGTAGCTGTCTACCGTCCTCTTTGGGCTGTGAGGTTGTTAGATCTTAAAATACATATTTTAGAGGTTCATGATGAGTATGTATTACTTTTGGGTAAGAAAGTCCTGAAGAAAGTTAGTCTGCTGATTTCCCACCACAGTGCCTTCCAGTCAGCAGTCAGTGAGTGGGGGTGGGAGCAAAAGCTTTTGGAAGCTGGCTAGCTGATATGCCCTGAAGAGGATCCAAGCCATATAGCGTAAAAGCTACTGCAGCAGTGAGAATTTCAAGCATGTACTGTTCTGGGGAACTGCAACTTACACAACTATACTTGCTGCATTTGAAATGAATGCCCATTTGTTTTACTAGTGCCAAAACAGCTAAAAGCTAGCAGTTAGTGGTAGCCCCAGAGCTTTGTCCACTGGAATAGCAGTTGGGTTTCTGGGCAGTGAATGACCAGAGCATGGAAAAGAACTTGGTACTGAGGTACAGCCACATGAAAAGATTGCCACAGCCACATAAAGATTGCCTTCTGTGTTTAAGATGTTTCTAAAAGTAGAGCAAGCCTCTCCAGCTGAAGTCTGCAGTTTCCTTGTTTTTAGAACTTGTGTCTTGAAGACTGACAAATGTCTACATTTCCCTTTAGAGGGAGAGTGACGCCTGCTGTGATGCTTTAGGAGAGGCCTGTTACAGTCCTATTTTGTATACATCTCCCAGCACATTACCATAGTTTTTGTGGAGGCAGCAAGGTAGACAAACTTTGAAAAGATTGTGTTTTGGAACAAAATAGTTTATTTTAGGACCGTTTATGCTCAATCAAATTGTCATCTATCCCCTTTCATATTTTTACATCGGGTTGGGGTGTTACATCAGCATTACTCAGTGATCACATCTGAGTGCCGGTGCTTACACTGCTGAATGGCTAGCCTTTCAAAGCAAATTGAACAGTAAGATTACTTTTTAATTGGTTGGTAAACTAATGGGTAGGCTGGCCCATTCAGAACCTTTCAGCCATAATCTACAAAACATACTAGAAGTACACAGCCCAAGAGGTTGCATTTAGTTAAGCACTAGTACAGTATTGCATTCAAAGTAGATCTGGCTTTCACACTTGATTGCACTTCAAATGTCTTGGTAGTTAGCAGCTATTTTATAAAATGGCAATGTGTTGTCTAGGTGAGAAGTGTCATGCTGTGTATTTAAAATGGTCATTTAAATGTCAGTCATTCAGCATGCAGATGCATTTTTAGAATATAATCCCTCTGTGTTAACCTAGTTTAGAACTTGAGTCTGCAGTTACAATTTTGGCTTGCATTCTGTGTGACCAGCTAAACGTACTGTTTGAGCTGACTAGATTCACTGTGTTTTCTTCTGTTTTTCAGGGTCCCTTGTTACCTGTGGAAATGTTTTCTACGTGTTCTTATTTGGATGGTGGCTTTCTCTGTTTTACTTCCTCTTGACTGCTCTGATGTTCTTCACAGTGTTGGGAGCTCCTTATGGTATGGTTAACACTCACAGCAAGCTCATTATGCATTTTCTGAAGTGTGTGGGCTTGTGTACATTTGCAAAGTGAACAATTGAGGGAATAATTGTACAATTAACTAAAAGCACAGAAGTCCAGACAGCAAAACCCATACAAATTGTATTTCATTCTTCATGAAAACCACTAATGTGCATTCTGTAACTGGAAAGAGCTCCACAGATGGCATGCACATCTGCTCTCTACAGCAACAGCATTGTTTTACACATTTCTATAGCACATGCCTCATCTAGATACCCATAGCCATTGCATATACATATACAGATTGGGGCATTTTTCTGAAGTACTGAAGCACATTCTGCTGAAATTTGGTTTGCTGAAACCAATGTAAGTGTGAATGAATCTACAGTGGAGTTACAAAAAAAAAAACAAAAACTTTGTACATTAATAGTGATGCTACTAAGTTAATGACCTCTTCCTCATTTTGTGTAATCTTGATCCATTGTGTTACAGCCTTGGAGGCTAGGCTGCAAGGAACCCCTCCCATCATGCAGTTTGCATACAGATCTGACCAGGTTTTGTTTTTGATATGCTTTGTGTGGAAGAGAATGGGTTTTGCCATAACCATTTTTGGCGTTTTGTCAAGTTATATCACTTTTGCGGTATGTAAGGGGATATTCTTTTGGCAATTAACTCGTTCAGATGGGTTTGGTTTTGAGTTTTATAATCTGATATTTTTTTCTCACACAGCTTTCCTGTTTCTGCCACATTAAGTAAACCTGTCCATAATTTCCTTACACACATTTTAAGTAGTCTGTGTTAGGAACATTTGTGCTATAAAAGGATGAACACTTGTGATCTTCATTCTGTTGTGAAGGTCCCAGGTGGGAAGTGGGAGTTCTGACAGTACTTACTAGAGAAGCATGTCTGAGGAGCCAGCTTTTGAAGTGAAACCTTTGGAGTCCATGCAAACTTCCACTGTGCAGTAGAAAAAATTAGAGCATATTTTTTTCATTTGTCTCCTCCCTTCCCACTGACAAACTTTCTATCCTAAATTTTCTTGCTGAAGAAAAACGCCAGTCTGCTGAATCTCAGAATACTGACTTATGATTGCTGATTTTTGCTGCTTCCAGGGCTCCCAGTGCCTTGTTACAGCTATTTGGACTCTGGGGCAGCTATCACAGGGTAATTTAAGTCCTTGGTACTGCCTTGGACAAGAAACTAGCAGAAGCATGTTGAGGTAAATGTTTTGGAGCTCCCTATCTTTTTTTTTATTTTTTTTTTTTCGTGGGGCTTGGTGTATGATGTGATGGCACTTGACTGGTTCTGGTTTCTTTCATGGCTGTAATTCTCTGGTTCATTTTTTTAATGTCTGTCAGGTTGCTGAGCTGTCTGCTGCAGTGCACATGCATTCTCCAGACTAGTTTTCTAACATCTGTACTACCAGTACTGGTAGTTCTGAGGTGGTCCTGATATCTGCCTTTCCATTGAACTTGTTCTCCGTATCTGTTGTGGTACTGGGATTTTGGCATCTGTGGAAACATTTCTGGTTATCTGCTTTGGCACTTGCTGAAATTTATGGCCTGGCTTCTAAGTTCTGACTCTACTTGAAAGCTGTATGTTATGTTACTGTCTGTGGGGCATCAAAACTGTTTAGTCCCAAGTACGTGGGCACTTAGACTAATTGGGATGCATATATATATCTATATATATATATAAATATATATATATATATATATGTATATATGTATATATATATGTATATCGGTGTGTATGTATCTATATGTATGTATATATGTATATATATATGCGCGCATATATGTGTATATATATGCGCGCATATATGTGTATATATATGCGCGCATATATATGTGTATATATATATGCGCGCATATATATGTGTATATATATGCGCGCATATATATGTGTATATATATCTTGGCGCATATATATATATATATATATTGTATATATATATATGCGCATATATATGTAATGTATATATATCTTGGCGCATATATGTGTATATATGTATATGCGTATGCGCATATATATGTGTATATATATATGCGCGCATATATATGTGTATATATATGCGCGCATATATATGTGTATATATATGCGCGCATATATATGTGTATATATATGCGCGCATATATATGTGTATATATATGCGCGCATATATATGTGTATATATATGCGCGCATATATATGTGTATATATATGCGCGCATATATATGTGTGTATATATGCGCGCATATATGTGTGTGTATATATATCTTGTATATATATATGTGTGTGTATATATGCGCGCATATATGTGTATATATGCGCGCATATATATGTGTGTGTATGTATGCGCGCATATATATGTGTGTGTATGTATGCGCGCATATATATGTGTGTGTATGTATCTTGTATATATATATAATAATATGTATCACCAGCCATATATATATATGTATGTATATATATGTGTGTATGTAGGCATATATGTGTATGTATATATGCGGGCATATATGTGTATATGTATCTTGTGCAGGCATATATGTGTGTATGTATGCGGGCATATATGTGTGTATGTATGCGGGCATATATGTGTGTATGTATGCGGGCATATATGTGTGTATGTATGCGGGCATATATGTGTGTATGTATGCGGGCATATATGTGTGTGTATGTATGCGGGCATATATGTGTGTGTGTGTATGCGGGCGCATATGTGTGTGTGTGTGTATGCGGGCGCATATGTGTGTGTGTGTGTGTATGCGGGCGCATATGTGTGTGTGTGTGTATGCGGGCGCATATGTGTGTGTGTGTGTGTATGCGGGCGCATATGTGTGTGTGTATTATCGCAGGTATATGTGTGTGTGTGTGTATCTGGCATATATGTAATAATATGTGTGTGTGTATATCTGAGAGCGCTATGTGTGTGTGTATCTTGGCGCATATGTGTGTGTGTGTAATGTTTTGGCGGGATATGTGTGGTTTGGGCGGGAATTTTTTGTTTTTTTTGGGGCGGGATATGTGTGTGTGTTTATGGGGGGGGGAAAGGCGCATATTTTGTGGTTTTTGGGGGGGGGGGTTTTGTTTTTGCGGGGCA
>NC_056745.1:1381325976-1381373204 GCF_019279795.1 Protopterus annectens
AAAAAAAGTTTCCATACAGTCACAAATTTACATGTTTAATTTAGGTACTCTACTATGCAGAAGAGAGGGTTGTTTAGTATGGCAGTAAAGGTCAGCATGGTTTATCACTTTTTTCCTTGTTGTTCAAAGAAACCATTTGGGCACTAAACATCTTTTCTGTCACTGATTTTATGGGTTGTCACTTTAAACTGCTTGAACTTACATGAAACCTTAAGCGTTTTATGTAGCTTACACTTTTTACACTAATATTGTCTTATGTCATTTACTGTTAATACAGTTGGAGTAGATTTTGTGCTCAAGTGATGAGTTTTAAAGTAGCATCACTGAACGTGAGGTAGTATATTTTAAACCCTGTCAAAAGAGAAGTTGATCTGCAATTGCCCACCATTTGTTGAGTTGGGTCAGTAGCCAGGATAGCAGCTAGACAAATCCAGCTATATAGTAGGGGTGTTCTTAAAAGGCCTGACTGTTATGGTTCAGTTTACATCTTCCCAGTACTTTACATGTCTACACTGTAAGGTTAGGATACAGTTTCTAAATATACCCTAGTCATGTCCTTACTAATTGTCCAGGGTTGTTTATTGCTAGTAACAGGTTTTCCTGTTTAGTTTTTGTGGTAATTGCAATACAGTTGCATTTTTAGATCTAAAATTGTCAATTACACCTGGCAAAATTTCAACAAAACTTTAAAAACCCAACCCCTTAATTTTGTATATGGTAATCACCCACAAGTGCCACCTTAGTTTGCCACTCTATGGAAATTTATTATTTTTTTAAATCTGTTTTTATTTTTGTTACATTAAACAAATTGTAAAATACAATACCTAACAGATGATGCATTGAAAGTAAACTATTTACAAAGTTAGATAAAGCAACTGTTCATTCTAGTAATAGACAAGTATCTAAAATTTGTTTTCTCAATATGAAGAGTGACTTAGATGGACAGCAGAGCGAGATGAACAGACATATGAGAAATATGACTATTAACATTGGTGATGTACAATGTAGTTTTTTGCACATAGAATATATTGAATAACTATACAGTGTTATATAATACAGGAAAAACCAACAGAGAAAAATACAAAAACATATACAACTATTTACAAATAGTGCAACACTATGACAGGATTCTAATTACATTTAACAAGTCATAATAGTTCTCATCTTTATATGCATCTTATATACATGTAACCATTGAACACAGCGGAGTAAGACTCTGAGGAGACTGGTGGCATTACTACTAAAGGACAATGACTATAGAAAAACATTGCTATGTTAAGATGCAGTCAAGAGCAATACTCCAGAATCTGAGTTATTTCAGGCACTTATTCACATAGTTAGTGGTTAGTTTGAGATAAGATATACTTAGATGCCATGTTCTTAAAGTTGCCCCGATCTAGTTTAGCGCTCTAACCAGTTTTGTGTAATATAGAGCTTGATTAACATGAAGAGAGCAATCTCTATTCTGAGATCAGTAGAGGTTATATCCTCATGGTATATATGAAGTATAGCAAATTCCCAAGGGTGTGGATTTGCCATAGCCATTTTTTTAAGTTTGATCCTTAGGGAATTCCATAGATTTTGAGTATATTTACAGTACCATAGAATGTGTAGATCAGCTTTAGCTGTGGGGCAAAAATGGCAGAAGGGGGAAGTGTTAAGAAAAAGTTTAAATGTTCTGGAGTATAGTAAGCATTAATCATTAACTGGGTATATAGTTTCTTAAAAGGGGCAAATGTTTGATTGGTTGGGAAACATGAGCATCTGTCAGGTCAGGGTTTTTGTCTCCGATATTGTGCAAATAAAGTAGAGGATTGGTATCTAGCTGTAGAGACAAGTTTGTGAAAGCATCTTTTTGATTTTTAGACATCTCAGGAATGAAGTGGCCAAGTTTTTCTTGCAACTTATTTGGGAAGCGTCCTAAGGTGGAAATTGATTTTGATTTGTCTCAAGATTATTGTGTATTTGCTATTTAAGTTGAGTTTTATTCTGATATCATTAAAGGAGTTGTCCTTAAGCTGAAAAATCCCATACAGTTAAGGTTTTAATTTGAGGGAACTTATAAACAATTTTAGATTTGGGTTCAGGTGAATGGGCTGCAAGTGCATCTGCATTTGACAGACCTAATGAGGCGAAGAGTTTTTTGAAATATATTTAATCTTATGCTTTAGGTTGTATAATTTAATGTATTTTAATAAAGATTTATTTATGAAGGGGTAATGCTTTGGGGTTTATTTTACAACTTTTCACATGAGCCTGTCTGAGACCAGTCCATTGAGGAAATTCGTTTGAATTATGGTCTGCAATTAGTATGATTCTACTGGTACAGATTGTCATAATACAATCTGAAGTCAGGTATCCCCAGTCTTTTTTTGGCAGCATTAATCTTAAGGAGATTCTAGGATTTCTAAAGAACCATATAAATTTAGTTAAGGTTTTGTTAAATTTTTGAAAGTTTAGTGGGATGTCTGAATTAAACTGACCCAGTATTCTGGGTAGAACATTCATTTTTAGTATTGCTATTTTTGACAAAAAGGGGAAATTCAAGTTTTTCCATCTGGTTAAATCATTTTCTATGGACGACCATATTCTAAGGAGGCTATTTTGTAGGGAGGTTTTATGATTACGGTCAAATACTATCTCTAGATGTTTGAGTATAGTTCAACTTTGTTTGGAATATGGGAAATAAAGCATTTGATGTTGTAAATCTTTATTCATTCCTTACTGATAGGACTTTGACTCCGTCCTTGGAAATAACACTGCTGTTCCCAAGCTCGCGCTAGCCAAAAACTCTCCGCTAAGGCCTAAGGCCTTCCTTTACCACTTGTGTTATTTTTAAATATCGTTGGTATTCTCTCCTTTTCTTTCCCTTGTTTCCTTTAGGATAGCCCTTTATTGCCTGTACTAGGTCGGACAAAGTTAAGTTGGGGTTTAAACAGTGTGGATGTAAGATGGCCAACTTGGACAGCCATGCTCTATGCCTTTACTGTTTGGGTGTAGACCATATAAATCTTGCTTGTGATATTCTCGTTTTAGCAATCACACTCCAGAGTGCAAAAACAAGCTAATTCTGAAAGGTCTAATCAAAATGCCTTTTTCTGAGGCTCTCTGGGTCGGAGGTCTCACCACCTAAGACCAAGAAACACAATGAAAACGGTCACTCTGTTCCAGCATCTCCGTCACTTATGGAACAGTCAGCTCTGTGCTGCTCCGGCGTAGACCTCTTTGGCACCAGGCTCTGTCTTCTCCCTCTGTGCTGTCTGACTATTTCAGTTCCAGCTTCGGCACCATCAGCTTTGGTGCTGTCCTTGGTTCCGACACTAACTTTCACTACCATACCTGCTTTGCCACCATCCCCAGCCACGGTGCAGATAGCTTATTTGGCTCCACAGACTATGACCTCTGTTCCTAAAGTCTAACGTCTCCCAAAGACCAGATGCTCCCCAATGTATGACCCCTTTTTGGGACATCTGTTTAGCCCCTTTCTTGAAAGACCTGATTCTCCTTCAGCAGCCTCCTATAGATCCACCAGGAGCCTTGCTGAACAAGATGTAGTGCGGGTTGTGGACCAGCTTCTGGCAGCTAGGGGATTGCCCACCCCAGCTTAGACCTTCCATCCCCTTTGGATCGGAATCCTTCACAGCAGACTTGCCTGTTTATCCTCCGGCCTCTACTCAGGCCCCGGAGATCTCTGTACCATTGACCAACCCGGTGCATACTGTCTCTGCCCCATCTGCAGAGTTTTCACTGTCTGCACAGACCTCCCTTGCTGCATTGGCTCCGTTGGAGCCGGTGCACACTCTGAGCAGTGTTTGGACTGCTGGCACCTTGGTACCTAGCCCGGCACCTGTTTTTTCATTGGTGCCGTCTGTTCACGGCTCCGACAGCTTCCAGTCCTCTCGGAGCTCCTCACCTGGAGGTGGGCTCCTCAGAGTGGGATGTGATCCCAGCTCCAAGGTTGTCCTCTGTTCAGGACTCCCATCCCTCCTCAGGTGGGCCTGCTTTCCAGGTGATGGAAGGAGTACTTGCCTCAACAGGCTTGCAGTTGGCGTCAATGACATCTGCACCAGAATCCGAGTCTAGCATGCAGCTGTCCCAACCCCATACTTTAGGATCCCGGGCACGGGAGCCACAAGACCTCCCTTTGAAGGGAACCCTTTCTCTGGAGTCGTCCTCAGAAGATCCCACTGGGGAGCCGCATCGGGAGAAACGGTGCAAGAGGAAGCACCTTGATTCCCCTGAGGAATCTATCACTGAGGACACAGATTGCGATGAGGGAGAAGGGTTCCCATGGTCTCCCCCAGACTGTCTCATTTGGAGACATTCCCGAAATCCTCAAGCAGCGGGGAGACTGGAAGTCCTCTAACCATTCTGAGGAATCTTGTGTTCTTGCAGGCCTTCCTTGCCTGACCATCTATTTCCTGAGTGATCCCACCTGCAGATGAGCTTAAGCTGATCGTGTAGCGTGCTTGTAAGGCCCCAGACAACATAGAGCCTGTCCCTCATAGGCCGGACAAAATTCTATCCACCCCCTGAAGACCAGTCCAACTGGTCCAAGCAGTTGACTCTATTTCCATGGTCGTGGTGGTTGCCACCAAAAGGGAACTGGCAGACTAGTTCCACTGTCTATCCTTTGAAGAGGGAGTCTCTGGCCATGGACTAACTAGGGAAGCGGACCTATGCTTCAGTGACCTTTGCCATTTGGTGGCTGAACTATCTGGCACACTTCACTCGCCTCCAGAGAGACCTAATCTCTGAAATGTCTTCGTCTTTGGTGGGGGTACTGCCTGATGAGGTGCGTGACACTTTAACCTTGCAGCTAGCTACCCTTGAATCCATCTTGAACTCCTCGATGTATTTATCTCACCACTGAGGGGGCAGCTCGAGCTGCCACATCAGGCATTGTCATGAGATGTCATGCTTGGATGCACTTGTGTGATTTCACAGACCCCTTTAAATCTTCCTTAGTCAACGTGTCTGCCGACGAATCTGCACGTTTTGGTCCCAAAGTACAAGACGCACTAGCACGAAGTGAGAGAGACTGTCTGCTGTGGGCATGTTTTTCCACCCCCCCCCCCCCCAGAGGTCTTACTCCAAGAACCAGAGGGGAGGAAAATTGTGGTTCAAGAAATCCCAAGGATCTTTCTAACACTTGTGAGCAATCCCCCTGGGGCAGAGGGGACAACTCATCTCTGACACCTCTTTGGGGGTAGAGGGGGTCCGTGTAACCAGGGCACTGGAAATTCCTTCTCTGTATGACCCTACCAGCACTCCTGAACAGTGGCCCAATTGCTTTCCTCTGGAAGCAGTCAGGCGTTGTTTTTCTCTGCACCTACCAGCCTGGCAACTTACTACTACCGATGTTTGGGTGCGGAAAATCCTATCCAGAGGCTACCAGACACCTTTCGATTTAACTCCCAGGCCCATCAAATGAATTTCCAATGTACCGCCCAATTAGAGGGAGGTAGCAGCCTTAGAAATGGAAAAGCTGATAGTCATCCAATCAGTCCCACCAGACCAGAGAGGATCTGGGTTTTACTAGATGTTTTTTTTAGAGCCAAAAATGACTGGATTAGATGCCAATCCCGGATCTCTGCCTATTGAACAAATTGATCAACCTCAGAAATTCTGGATGGTCATAATATAGTCCATTCTCCCCTTTTTAGGGAGGGACAACTGGATGTGCTCTTTACACCTCCAGGATGCATATTACCACATAGATGGATCACTGCTCCTGGAGATTTCTCCGCTTCTGGCTGGAAGCCAATCACTACCATTTCAGGGCACTACCATTCGGTCTCTCGACAGCCCCCCCAGAGTGTTCAAATGTATGGCAGTTGTAGTAGCTCATCTTTGACTACAAGGATTCCAGGTGTTTCTGTATCTAGATGATTAGCTCCTTACCGCCTCGACCAGGAATCTTCCAATCCACAGCCTCTCTTACACTCAAGGCCTCACTCTACGCTTGGGGATTACAATCAACAAGGACAAATCTCAAATGTCCGCAACAAAAACACGAATTCATTGGAGCAGTTTTCGACACTACATCCTGTCAAGCTTCCCTCCCTCCTCACTGGCTTTCGAAAATAAGACTCCAAATCCAAGCCCTTCTTCCACAGACCTTTGTACCAGCATGCCTTGTACTGCAACTCTTAGGCTGCATGGCTGCTGCCATTACTCTAGTACCACTGGTGAGTTGTGCATGAGAATACTACAGTGGTTCCTTTCTTCACAATGGTCCATCTTGACTCACCCACTCGACCACATGATGAGTCTTACAAACCTTGCAAAGAAGAAATGCTATGGTGGATGAAGCCAGAATCAAATCTTTGGTGTTGACCATTCTGTCTCCCCCAGGCCATGGTGACCACAGACGCTTTCCTGTTAAGGGGGAGCATTTCCAGGGAAAGATGGTCCAAGGCACCCCCCCCCCCCCCCATTGAGGCCAATTTATGAATGTCCTGGAACTGAGGGCAGTTTGCTAAGCGTTGCAAGCATTCCATACGTCCCTCCCTTCTGGGACCATTGCAGTTCATTTGGACAACATGTCAGTCGTATGATATATCAACAAGCAAGGCGGAATTGGTTCTTATCCCCTGTGTCTGGAAGCCATGAGGATTTGGCACAGGGTGATGGCCTCCAACCGCTTTCTTATAGCAATGCACATTCCTGTGAGTCCCAGCCTTATTGTGGACAGTCTGAGCAGGAATATCTTGATGTCTCATGAGTGGTCCCTCAATCGTGTAATAGCGGATCGGATATTCTGCTGCTGGGGGCAAGCCTTGTTGCGATCTGTTTGCTTCCCCTTAAACAACAAATGCAGAAGCTACTTTGCCCTGATCCCCCCTCAGGGGGAACCACAGAGGGGACGCTCTAACACGCGATTGGCCCCTGGGTCTACTGTATGCCTTTCCTCTGTTTCCACTCATCCTGAAATTCCTCCAGAAAGCTCAAAGATTGAGAAGCAGTGATCCTCATTGCCCCTTATTGGCCCCCTCAAGTCTTGTTCCCTTTCCTATGGCCTCATCTGATTTCACAGCCTGTGGATCCTGCATCATTCCCAGGGTCTGCTATCTCATCCTCTGGGACTGATTCACCCCAGTCTCCACAGCCTCAAGCTCACAGCTTGGTTCCTCCACTTCCAGTGATTGCCAGGCTGCCTGATATCTCATCTCCCATTTGTGAAATTCTTCTGGCTTCACACACTTTCCACCAGGAAAATTTATTCTAGTACATGGACTAGGTTCTCTACTTGGGCCAAAGATTAGAACATAGACCCTTTCTCTATACCTATTCAAAAGATCCTACAATACCGGTCTACTTTTCTACATGCAGGAGCCTCCATCGACGATCACTGCACATTTAGCAGCTATCGAGGACTTGATAATTCTGTTATGTCGCACCGCCTTTGCAAAACCTTTTTGAAAGGAGTATTGCACATTAAACCTCCTGTCAAGCCCCCCATTGAACCCTGGGACTTGACCTTGGTATTTCATTAACGGGCCCTCCTTTTGAGCCTTTTGATTCTTGTGATATAAAATTTTTATCATGGAAGACTTCTCGCTGAGGTAAATGCTACTAGAAGCAGAGTATGAGTTGCAGGCCTTGAGTGTCAAGAGACCTTACTTGAACTTGCACAGATGGATTATCCCTTCGTACTGACCCTTCTTTCTTGCCCAAGGTCATTTCTGGATTTTCCATTAACCAGTCTGTTGACCTGCTGGTTTCCTTCCCTCAGCATTCAAACAGAGTGGAGTATCTGTTGTACACCCGTGATGTTCATAGACAACTTCGTTATTTGGACAGGGCTAAATCTTTCAGGAAAAGGGATCATTTGTTTGTGGCCTTTGCAGGACCCAGATTGAGTAAACCTGCCTCCAAAGTGACTCTCCTGGCTTTAAAACGTCATTACCTTTATCTGCTATCAGAATAAGCTATCCTTACCTTCCAGAATAGACTCATTCCATTAGATGGCTACTTCTGTGGCTTTTCATTCCTGAGCGCCTCTGGATGATATCTGCGCAGCAGCCACTTGGGCAAGACCTACCTTTATCACTCATTACAAATTGAATTTGGCCTCCAGGGGACGAGCATCTTTTGGTTCTATGGTGCTCAGGAATAGCCTTAGTCCACCTAGGACTCTAGTAGCTGGGGACTCTGCCCTATCAGTAAGGAATGAATAAAGATTTACATCAGATAGTCGTCCATGTCTTATCACAACGTTCCATCTGTGTTGTAGATCTTTATTCACTCATTACTTCCTGCCACCCCCCCCCCCCACCTGTACTCCTGGTGGACTTCAGGAATTCCTGGTTTGGGTATTTGCTCAGACAGAGCCTCCTGTTTTCTCTTACTCTCTAATATAGGGGTGGGCAACTCTAGAAAAACAGAGGGGCATTATTGGTAGGTCTTAGCTGAGAGTTTTTGGCTAGCGCGAGCTTGGAAATGGCCAAGTCTGTTCAGAGTACAGAACTGAAGTCCTGTCAGTAATGCATGAGTAACGATCTACAACACAGATGGAACTTTATGGTAAGACGTGACTTCTTTCTTTGACTGGTCTGGTTAATTGGAAAAAACTAAGAGATTTTGAGGGGTTAATATCGTAGTTGGAAGTTTGAGAAATTCCAATAGTATTTTGGACTTTAAGATCGGTGTTGGGAAGCTGGAAATATGAGGGCGTCTGTAAATGCTGAAAAGGCAAGACTATTCCCCAGAATGTTGGGTATATGATAGGTTTTTTGCGTTAAGTATAAAATTAAGGGGTTCAATATACATGTTAGAGGTATGGTGAGAGGGGACAGCCCTGTCTAGTACCCTTGTTTAGTTTTATTTTTGATGAGTAGCTTATTGATTACTAGCGTAGTATATGCAGAGTTATATAAGATTTTAATTATATTTATGATCGTTGACTTAAACATATTGTAGATGAGTACCCCACACTAAGACTCTTGGGACTTTTTGCGGACCCCTGAGACCTGTGTAGGAGAGATTTGTTTTTAACCATTGAGGATTTGTTTGTGTATTCCTACTGAGGACGGATTGGAGCTTTTTTGTGTAATTCTTAACGATAAAAGCTCTTAATTTGGAGGTGTATGTACTTGTTGAACTTGAGAATGGTATTGGAGAATAATTGCATCTATTTTGAGGGGTGAGACCTTCAAACAGATTAGAGATGTAGCTATGGGGGCAGCTTGTGCCCCCCCATATACGCCAATCTAGTCCTCTTGAAGTGGGAAATTGTTTAACAGTGAGTTTTGGAAATGCATCATATTATATTGGCATTTTTGGATGATATTTTTGTTGTGGGAAGGACCTGAAGATGGTTTAGGCCGTTTTATAGAATATTTGAATACTACAGATTTCTTAAGATTCAACCACAAATAAAACACTGGGATTGATTATTTGGATGCAAGAGTGGATAGGATTGAAGGAAGGTTAAAATCTAGGATTCATAGAAAAAGTACATTTAGTAACTCTTGCCTCCCTTACACCAGTGCGCACCCATGGAAACAAAAGAAAACATTGTGAAAGGTCAGATGGTCAGGGCAGCTAGGATGACCTTGGAAAGAATTGACTTGGACGGAATTGAATTGATTTCTAAGCTATTCAATGAAAGGGGATACCCTGCCAGTTTAATTGAGGAGGTAGCATCAGAAGTCAGTGAGGGATGGGGTGTCAAATATGTGCTCTTACTAGGTGAAATTAAACAGGCCTTTTCCTACAATAGGAGTGAGGATGAGCAGCATTTCACAAGGGCTTTAGTGATTTGAGTACAATTACGCTTCACAAGGAATTGTTGATTTGGTTAAGAACAATTGGAAAATTGTAACAATTGCTCAAGACATTACAGTATTGAGGGACTTGAACAATGCTCTTTACAAACATCTTTATGCACAACCTACTCACACAGGATTTTCATTTGGGATTTTGGAGCAGGTCTTTATGTACCGGGGGGGGGGTGATTGGGACAATGCGTTAGCCGTAGAGAAACGCATTGGCAGGTGAAACTTAATGCCACAAACCCTCCAGGTCTGAATGACCATATTTCTATTAAGCCATATTTGATAAAGCCAATAAACTATAAAGTAGCGACTTATTGTGAGCATATGCCAGTATTTAAGCAATGTTCTATGTTTTTTAAGCTGTTTTATTTTTGCACTAAGTGGAATAATGTGAACAGGTGTTGACTGTCTTAACTATACAGTGTTTTCAGTCTATGTATCTTTAAGACAGTTTGGAGCCTTTTTTAAGAAATAGGGTATTTAAGATGTTTTTTTTCACTTGATAAAGCTTTGCATTGTAGCAGGGTGAAAGCCCTAGTGTTGATCTTTTATTTTAATAAACTATTGTATTAGTGAGCCATTTCTTGGTGTTCCCGAATTGCATTTTTATTGCATTTGTTTTTACTTTTGCAGTTATTCCTGCAGTTTTGAAGATTTTAATTATTTATGAAACTGTCTGGAAAGTTGAATTGTAGAGTTGAGAATAAAAATTCATGGTTTACTCTATCGAAAGCCTTTGTGGCATCTAATACCATAAGGTATAAGGGAAGTTTGTGTTTTGCAGTAAATTGTATAGCCACTTCTAGGGTAAGTGTATTGTCCCAAGTTTCTTCCCTTCATGAATCCTGATTGCTGTGGGGATGTAATTGAATGGATGATGTGTTTAATTCTATTGGCTAGAGTCGTAGCCAGAATTTTGACATCTACATTAATTGAAACAGGTCTATAATTTGGAATAGATTTTTCAGTATTGTGCTTATGAATAAATATGGTTTTGGAGTTGAGATATAAATCAGCAAAGCCATGATTATAAATATGAAGACTGTAGTTGGTTAGGAGTTTCATTTCTCGGAGATTTCAAGCATGCAATTGGCTAGAAGTTTCAATTCAGAGATTTCGAGCATGCAAATGATGCAAGTCATTCTGTTGGTTGAGTTGGGCTTCAAGTTTAAGGCAGAAATTTTCTTGGAGCGATTTGGAGCGATTTTTCAATTTCTTGGATTTGTGTAATTTCGGTCTTTCTCTAGCAAGTTTTTTAAAATGAGGCCTTTTGGATCCTCAGCCCCCCCGGATTTTAACTTTTGTGGCTGCTCACAATGTCCAGAGCGAAGTCCGAGATTAATAAGTCTGTATTAAGATCATCCAGTATAGTGTTGATTTCATTAACTACTTCCTTTTCAAGAAGAATTGGGTTTGGGGACTAGGGGTGGTAGGTGTTTTTTGTTTAGGAGTATTGTTTGAGGAAAAGCGTCGGTTATTTTGGAATGATCTGATAGAAATCTCAAACTGTTTGTATAAATAGTTTTTTCATTTAAGAGGGATTTTGTGATCAGAAAAGTTAATCTTGACCATGGCTTATAGCATGGCGAGTAAAATGTAACTGTCAGTATTACTGAATTGGTTGAGAGCAGGATCAACTAAAGTGAATTATGTTTAGTTCATCTGAGGTGATTAAAGCTTGTTTTGTTTATTTTTGTTGGATCTATCTTTTAGGGGGTCCCTAACCATGTTCCAATCACCCCCTACTATATAATCATGGTCTGGGAATTTTGACTAACTTGTAGATGTGAACAATAAAGTCTTGTTGGTTTACGCAGGGGAGAATATATATTTAGAAAGTGTGGATTTGTAGGTTACAGGATTAATGCAGCTAAAATAACACCATCTACCAGTAGTATCCACACCATAGTCTACATCTCCCTCCTTAAATGATTTTTTTAATCAAAATAGCTACTCCCTTTGAGTTAGTTTTACTACCCGAGGCAATAACTTGGGTTAACCAGGGTTTTGCCCTGTCTTTGTTCCAATCATCATTTAATCGGTGTGTTCGTTGGAGAAATGTTTGCCTGAGATTGGCACACTAAATGAAGGAGTTTTTTTAACATCTTGCAAAACCCTTCATTCCATGAGTCTACTTCCCACAGCATAAATACAACAGATATAAAGTGCAATTAAATTTGGTCTTGCATTTGTTTTCCTCAAGTATTCATAAGGATATGGGTAGAAATATTGTAATAGATGTTTTCTAGCACTAAAATCTTAGATCCCCAGCTGTGCCTAACCACATACCTACTATTTCGAAGAGAAGATTTAAGGTTAAAGAATTAACAAGCCATGTCAATGTAAAGTCTAATGAAACTATATACACAATATATACAAACACACTTGGACACAAGATGTGCATCCTTAACCACCTCACGTAGTCCCCCTTAAATGCTCCTATATGTTGTAACCAAGATTAAGCCTTTGCAAACTATTGTTGCTATAGTTACATATTGCAAAGAAATTGGTATTTGGTATTAATCACATAGTCTATGTATCTACAACTTTACTTGACGTTATAGTTTACAGTGCTCAGACTATACTGCTGTAAAGAATGTAGACTGGCTTATAAACAGCTTCAGTCAGATACACTCCTTTCAGAAGACTTTTTACAAGAGACCATGTCACAGAACAGGACAACGCATTAAAACCTGAATAAATACAAAATTACAAACCATTTTATTGAATTCCATGGATAGAGAGAAGAGTTCTCCCTAGGAAATAGTCATTAAAGTGTACTTCAAACCATATTAGCTTTTTGTTAGCAAATTATATACTGAAGAACAGCTCCTGATGGCTAATGAAGCAGATTGCTATAAATATTTATCAGTTAGCTTTAGGTAAGCTAACTTAGTTACTGCATTTACCCTGTCCTGATGACCAGTTGCAGGCTGCCTGTAGAAGGTAGATATCTCCGATGCTGTCAGGGAATGTGCTGCCTTGATTTAATCATTCTTGCTTTACTGCCTATTTTCTTCCTTCCCCTTTTTTCTTTTTACTTTTGAATCCTTGTAAAATGAGCTGCAACGAAGACTACCGACCTGGGACTCCATTACCCAAAGAATCCATGCATGAAGGAGGGAAATAGTGCTGTCACATCCTAATGTGTCCCTCTGTACACAGGAAGTTGAAAAATGACCAGAAAAGATGCAGAAGTGTTTCCTGGTGCGACTGAGATGATTGTTACCTTCCTTAGTGTGGAACTTTTCAACAGGAGCCTCAGCCTGCTAAATGGAGCTTGCACTGGCGACTTAACTGCAAATGGGGATTAAAATGGTGAAGGCAGAGAGGGTCACGAGACATCCAGAGCTTTACAGATTGCATTTTACAAGGCTGGTTATCTAATGCAGCTTTTAGGTAACACTAACATTTGTCAGGTTATAAGAAGAGAATGTAGTTTAAAGCTTTAAAGATTTAAAGCTTTGGGAGTTCTCCAAATGCCTTAAAGGCAGTTTTGGCTTCAGAATTATTTTTGGCTGAGTTTTTTGTTACTTGTAAAAACAAAGGTACTGGTGTATTTCATTTGAAATTTTGTTTTTGTTGATGAAAAAAGCACAGTAGGGAGCCAGTTGTCTTGCCTACTTAATAGACATTGGTAAGTCCTGTGAAAGGTATTTTGTGCCCCTGCCACAATAGTGCCCTTTTGTTTTGCTGCCTGGAGGATTTCGTGTACATGTTGGTAGCTTAAGAATTTTGCATATATCTGATGTGGAGACTTAGGATCTTGAGACCTTCAGAGGGCTCTGTGCTCTTTCAAGAACAATGTCATTGGTGCTTACACTTTTTGCCAACAGTGTATTAAATATATTTTTTAGGGTATTCTGGAACTGTGACTGATCACAGATTCTGGAATCCCACTGCTAATTTAACTGTATTTAGTGTTTTTTATTACCTGCACTTAAGTTAAAGCTTGTTTGTTTAATTTAACTGAGGCTGCCCACTCGTGTGCTAGCCTGTGCATTTTAATATACTGTTTTTCTGTATTTTCCTGTTGCTTCTTGAAAAAAAAAATATATCCTTGTTTCCCACCTTTCTTGACTAGAATAGTCCCCTATACAGGCTTTGCTGTATTCTGGACTTTGGGATAGTTCCTGTGTTGCCCATTACCTTACTTTGATGGAAGGAAGTTTCTTCGCTCACCAGTGGGAGTGGGGAGCCTTGAGCAGCCTATCTGTCCCTGAAGGAGTGACCTCAGCACAAGAATCTTGTAGTAATTGGTCGTTTTGGGCCATTTCTAGCTCTTTGAAGTTCCCTGCTTAAAAATTCGCGTTAGCGTGATTTAGCGCGAAGTTGCCCATAGCGCAGCATCGGACAGCGCCGGTTAATCTAGTTTAAACTATTTCTGGCTCTGCAAAGTGTGCTCTTCAGTTTTTCCCATAGAACTGCTCTACTTTCAATCTAAACAGTCTATTCTCTATCTAAAAAGTCCAGCACTTGCTCCTAAAGCATTTATACACAGGTAAAGCACTCTTAAACAAAAAAAGCACTACATCCACCTACAATCCCCTTGAATACCCATTACCCTATAGGTCCTTTCTGACTCATTTACGCAGCAATCCCTTACACTATTCTAGCATGTCGAAGGGTCGATTACTGGCGTCCTCTCCAGTTCAGCTGGTGAATCTGGGAATCTTGAGGCAGTTGCAACTTCCTCATGTACACAGACAACCCTCTCCTCCTCCCTACAAATATATGAGAGATGCGACTATATAGCCAAACTGGAGGCTGAGCTCTCTCGACTCAGTACTGGGAAAACCAGTCAGGAGGAGAAGGTAACCCCACTCACCACAAACCAGTCTCACATAGACCTATCACAACTGCAAACCAAACACATAAACACACAAAAACATACTCTGAGGCTCTAATTAAAAATCTACCAAAGCAACAGAGGCCTCTAAAGCAGACATCCAAGCAACCACTACCTCAAAACACAGCACATGCAAAACATAGTTTACAAAGTCGGTGTGCCAAACAGTCACAGCCCTTAAGGCCAAACACACCTGATACACTTGTAATAGGTGACTCCATAGTCAGACACACTGACGTCCCGCTCACCAGAGTGAACAAGGAAAAGGTTACAGTAAGCTGCCTGTCGGGTGCTAGAATCTGCCACATAACACAAGCACTCAGGTCACTCCAAAGTAAGTACAAATATGACTCAGTCATTGTCCATGCCGGTGTGAATGACCTGAGATGTTACCTCCCTGGACTACATGAAAAGACATAGAGGAGCTCTCTTATGTAGCCCAGGCCGGTATGACCCTGACCCTGAGCAGCATCTTACCCTCACCAAGAATGATGCCACAGTACAAAGATAAAATGATCAGCTTTAACAATTGGCTCAATTACTGGTGTCATTCTAAGGGGATCCAATGTCTGTCTGCTTGGGATGACATGCTTGACAAGCCACGCTACTTTGCAAGGGATGGCTTGCACCTGTCACTGTCACCACTGGGCTTCTGGATATTGGTCAAGGCTCTTGCCACCCCCATAGTGCCATTTTTAGGCAAGGCTCAAAAGACAAACCCACCTCCCTAGAAAACACAAGTGGAAAAAAACTAAGGGTAATTCTGCTCAATGCCAGAAGTCTAAACCTCAAGATGCACGCTCTCAAAGCCCTCAGTATGGAGAGCATCGATGTCTGTGCAGTGACTGAAACTTGGTTCAATGCTCCTGAGAGCACCCCAGCACTACCAGGTTATACCTCATATCGTGCTTTTCGGCCTCAAAACTTGGACCGAACCACAAAAGGAGGGGGAGTATCCATATTCATCAGATACCCACACCTCCAGGTTAGTGGCAACGCAAGAAGCATCAGAGACCATCCAGGTGCAACTAACAATAGGCAAAACTGCCCTACAGTTTGTAGCATGCTACAGACCACCCTCTCACTCGAACCCCACTCAGCCTTCCTGAAGACACTGGAGAGTATGAATGTCTCTCCAAATACCATCATATTGGGGGACTTCATCTATCCAAACAGACGGAACATTACTCAAGCCCCAACACCCTAGCCCAAAGGTTCCTAGAATTCATAAACTCAAATGCGATGTGACAACTAGTCACCACTCCCACAAGAGGAGATAATATACTAGACCTGATCATCACAAACATGGAGACGCAATGCTCCACACAGGACGTATACCCCTCATTGGCGAGATCAGACCATAAATTAATCTCACTGGAAATCCACATCCTGCCCCCACTCCCAGCACAAAAGACCACAGTGAAAAATTTCTCAAAAGCTGACCTCACACTTAAGACTGAAGTGGTATCCTTCAAAGCCCCTGGACCAGTGAAAACCATAGTCCACACCGCTGAATCCTTTATAAATGCTTTCCACAGACACCTTCAAGAATGCATGGATCATGCAATCCCAAATAAAACCAAGACCCATTCCCCCAAAGGCAGGTGTCCTGTCTGGTGAACCCCAGCCATAAACAAGCTTTACAACAGGAGGAAGCTACTACATGACGGAGCAAAATCCCCAAAAGGGAAGGCATCTCTGATCAGTACTAGCAAAAAACTACGATCACTCATAAAATCATCCAAGGCCAACTTCGAGAGAAAAATCGCAAAAGACACTAAAGACAATCACAAGGCCTTCTTTGGTTATGTTAGAAACCTGGGTGGAAACTCCCAGATATGCTCAGTTAGTCCAAAATGACCAAAAATACACTGAACCCACAGACATTGCCAACATACTGGCAGACAGGTTCAGTGCAAATTTCTCTCCCCCCTCCCCCCCAAAAGGAGAAATATCTATCCCAGCAGAGTGTAGCCTCCCTGACATCTCAGATGCCCAGGTGAGAGCCGCCCTCTCCAAAGCTAAAAACACAGCATCAGTGGGACCAGACGGTATCCCGGGTTGCATGCTACATGAACTCCAAGAGGAACTAAACCTGCACATAAGGCTGCTGTTTAATCTTGGCCTTACTACAGGATACATACCCAAAGAATGGCGTACAGCAACATTGGTCCCACTCCACAAAGGAGGTGCTTCTACGGACCCTGGAAATTACCGCCCCATAAGCTTGACGAGCCTGGTCTGCAAAGCTATGGAGAGGATCATTATGGAACTCGTAAACAGACATTGGGGACCAGCAGACACTGGATCCAACCAATTCGGCTTTATCAAGGGCAGATCCTGCCTTTTGAACCTGGTCGACTTTTTTGAGACCCTCACCAAGGCCATTGATGAGGGTAAGGCAGTTCACACAGCCTACCTTGATCTTGCGAAAGCCTTCGACACAATACCCCACTCGGGCATCATAGACGAGCTCACCAGCTTAAACGTAAACCCATATGTCATAAGATGGGTTGCAAACTGGCTCAAGGACAGAACCCACAAGGTCAGAATTGCTGGAGCCATGTCAGACTGTAAGCCAGTCACAAGCGGTATCCCACAGGGCTCAGTCCTGGGACCCCTCTTGTTCGGCATTTATTTTTCCGAGGTGCAAGCAAACATAGGAGGATTGTGGCTAACAAAGTTCGCAGATGACTGCAAACTGGGCGCCATAACTGATACTCCAGCGGACACAAGCATCCTTCAGAAAGGCCTCATAGAAACGGATAACTGGTGCCAGAGCCATGGCCTTAAACTGAATGCCAAAAAATGTATAGTCATACCCTTTGGGAAAAACAAAGTACCCACAAATTACCACATAGGTGGTAATCCATTAAGTATGGAAGAAGTAATCGGGGACCTAGGGACCCAAGTTGACAGTAACCTCTCATTTGACACTCGTGTTGCCAAGGTGGTTAGGAAGACCTTCTATATTACCCACCTTAAGAAAGGATTCGCATCTAGATCAAGAGGTCATTGTGCCCCTGTACTCTTCCCTTAGGCCCATAATTGAGTACAATGCCCCATTTGGGGATGTACCTTACCCTGACACCTGCAGCAGTTAGACCCCAAAAGTACCTCACCAAGAGGATCAAGGGTCTCAAACATGTCATGCTGCCCGGCTGAAGAAACTCCAGCTCTATTCAGTCGCATACTGCCTACTCAGAGGCGATCTATGTCTGACGTACAAGGCCATGTCCAATCCGGAATTAATGGACATGCTCCACCTCAGAAAATCCAAATCCACCAGAGCCACGAGAGATTTGAACCTCAACACAGAAATAAATAGGACATGCTGGAGGGACAGATTCATAACCCAGAGGCTCCCTACACTCTAACAGAATCCCAGTCCATGTTGGGCAGAGCCTCTCACTGAGACTCTTCAAGAGAAATCTTGACGAGTGGATGGGAGATCGTAGGTTTACCCCGGGGGTCATTTCTGTGTCACTACTAGACAGAGGCACAGTAAACTAAACCGTAAATGGGCATAGTATTCTTATTCCAAGGGGTGGTGAAAGCCACACACACTCGGGCTAGGCTTATAAATGCCCTAGGGCAGATAGCCTAGTATGAACCTATGAAACTATAAGAATATTCCTCCTGCTTCGAGCTTCAAGGTCTGATTTTTTTTTTTGTTGCAATTTCTCTAGTGTAGATTCGTTATTTTTTTTAACTTTTTGGAGTTCTATTTTCATTGTTTTCTGCGGACTTAGCTTCAGTTTGGTCAAGGCGAGTTACAATTTGTTCCCAAAGTATTTCCAAACTTATTTGTTCAGAAAAGTTTTGGATAACTGATTGTATAGGCATTAAGGCAAACTTTAGTTCATCCGTAGTTAGACCCCTTGAGGCTCATTTTTGGCAGTGGATTGTTGCTTCTTGCTGTTTCTGAATTTGTTTTTAAATTTTCCCTTTCAGGAGAAAAAAGTTGATAATTTGGTTAAGTCTATTTGGTCTTGTTCATTCGGCATCTGCAGGTAGTTTGATTATTTAGTTCTTAATTGCTGACTGTGCTATGCTGAGTTCAGTACAGGCCTCAGGCTGCTATGAGGTTTGCAGTGACAAAGTTCAGATTTTTAAAATATAAAGTTTGCACAGTGCTGAATGAAGAAATAATCCCAGCTGCTTAGCCCTGATGATTAGTAGAGTATATTGCTGTCCGCTCTGGGAGGGAAACTGAGATTAACAAGGTTTGATTGCAAATATTTAAATTGATATTGAGGAGCCCTAGGGAGTGTGTTCACAGGCTGGTGGCCATCTTGGAATCTCTATGGCGATTTTATTTAAGGTACGAAGTAGCAACACCTGGGATACCTTAACTGACGTACAATATATCACTGCTAGGTTTAAGTAGAGGTTACTAAAGCTATTTATGCTTTTTTGAAAAAAAGTTGTTAGAAGTTAAAAGTTGTTGCAGATGACTGCAAACTGGGCACCATAATTGACACTCCATCAGACACAGACATCCTCCAGAGAGGTCTCATAGAAATGGATAACTGGTGCCAAAGCCATGGCCTTAAGCTAAATACCAAAAAATGTATAGTCATACCCTTTGGGAAAAACAAGGTAACCCCTAATTACCACATAGGTGGTAATCCATTAAACACGGAAGAAGTTATCAGGGACCTGGGGACCCTAGTTGACAGTAACCTCTCTTGACACTCACATTGCCAAAGTGGTTAGGAAGACCTTCTACATTGCCCACCTGATCATGAAGGGATTCACATCCAGATCAGGAGAGGTCATTGTACCCCTGTACTCTTCACTTATCAGACCAATGATTGAGTACAACGCCCCCATTCGGAATGTACCTTGACACCTGCAGCAGTTGGAAAGACTCCAAAAGTTCCTCACCAAAAGGATAAAGGGGCTCAAACATATGTCATACGCTGCCCGACTGAAGAAACTCCAGCTCTATTCAGTCGCATACCATCTGCTCAGAGGTGATCTGTGCCTGACATACAAGGCCATGTCCAACCCGGAATTAATGGACATGCTCCACCTCAAAAAATCCAAATCCACCAGAGCCACGAGAGCAAGAGACTTAAACCTCAACACTGATATAAATAGGAAGTGCTGGAGGGACAGACTCGTCACCCAGAGACTCCCTACACTATGGAACAGAATCCCAGTCCATGTGAGGCAGAGCCCCTCACTGACTCTGTTCAAGAGAAATCTTGACGAGTGGATGGGAGATTGTAGGTTTACCCCGGGAATCATCTCTGTGTCACTGCTGGACAAAGGCACAGCAAACTAATGGGTATAGTATTCTCATCATAAGGGGTGGTGAAAGCCACACACACTCTGGCTAGGATTATAAATGCCCTAGGGCAAGATAGCCTAGTATGAACCTATGAACCTATGAAAGGAATGTGCATGAACACGTTTACATTTTCCTTGTTTGCATGCGCTAGCATAGTTTAGGCAGGAGTTAAGCAAGGTATGTACTGTGGCATGAAAAATTAACATGTATATTGCATCACAGTAACAGTGTGCACTTGATTACATTTGTAAACCCATGTTAACTAATGCCCCCTACAACTACATCTTGGACTGAAGACCATGCACAAGACCTGAAGGGAGAACATTTAAGTCTTTCCTTAATCCCAAGGTCACTGGTAAAGCAAATAAACCTCTGACATGAAAACATAGCTGAATACTGTATCTGAAGTAGTTAACTCATTTGATCAGCAACCTGTGGGTATCTGATCCGTCCTGGATCCAAGCAGGCAGCTTTCCAAGCTAAAGATCAGAGCTCCAAGCTCCTCCCCCTTACTCATAATACCCTGCTACCTCCTTCCAATCCTCAGATCTTTGCCGCAGCTTTAACAAGCATGAGTTACGAGCTCCTGGCGGTTAGGTAGCGAGTATGTCAAATTTTTGACTTTTTGGTAAAATTTGAGAGGTGTGTGTTTAGTTTAAACCCATTAGCTTAGCTTAATTTTAGTATATTCACCCTTCCCCTTATTCTTGTGTGTCAGTGTGTGGTTGTGGTTTTTGTTATGGCCGAAGGCCCTAAGGCCATTTTCTCCAAGTGTGGCCATAAGCTCTCCCCAGCCGATGGCCACACTCGGTGCATTCTTTGCCTGGGGGTAGCGCATTTGTCATCGGGCTGCCATATCTGTGCAGCCTTTAACCCCAGGGCTGTGAGGGATAGGAGGAACAAGCTGATCTTGGTGGGTCTTTTGCCCGCGGATTCTGCTGCTTCCTCCTCTCCCTCAGTAGCTCCAGTCGCGGCTGTTCAGCCAGCTGTGCTATCTCCCCTGGCTGGGACTCAACCTCCCACCATTTCCCAGGGAGAGAAGGAGGCTGAGAGGAGAGAAGGGAGAAAGCGAGAGGGATAGAGAGAAACATAGGAGCCACAAGTGGCAGGCCGACTCTGCCCCCTCGGCCCCGCTGGCTAAACAGCTCTTCTCCCCTGAAGATTCCCGGGTCTTCCCCCTCTCAGCTCCATTCTCCACGTTTCTTGCCAGACAAGGAGCCCCGGCCATCTTCGCGGTCGTTGTGGCGGCCTTCCTGGCCAGCTTTGGCGGCCTCTTCTAGGTCGACAAGAAGCCTCTCAGATGCCGACATGGACTGGATGATGCGTTGCTTCCTAAAAGCCCAGATGCAGATGGGAGTGCTCCTACCACCCATTTTTTGCCCCCATAGCTCCTTCTCCGATCCATTAGCTGGTTTCGGAGCCAATGTCAGATCTGAGTAGTCTGAGTCGGGGAGTCTGCACAGACAGTAGTTGCTACTTCGCCCGCCATGCCCTCGCTTGTCTGATCCCTTTTTGGATCCGAGCTCTCTCAGCTGAGAGCTGAGCGTCGGATCCGAGGGGGTAGGTGTGTCTTTGGCTACGTTGCGGTCAGAGCACACTTCCCTTTCGGGTCTGATCACTTCGGCTCTGCCAATCCCCACATCGGATCAGAGGGCGTTGCTCGTGGAGCCCAGAGAAAGCGGTTAACCTTCAGCCTTCGTGGTGGAGAGGGTTCTCTCAAGAGGTTCGAGACCCCCTGCTCGTGCTACGGATCCAGCCACTATTCCCTCGCAGATGGGCTTGTCTTCCATCATCCGGCCTCAGGGACAGACTGCATCAACACCCCAGTCAGTCCCACTGGAGGAACATGACCCTGTTGGTGAGCCCTCCTCAGATAGTCCAGCTGAGGAGGTCCCTCACAAATGTAAGTGTAAAAGGAGGCACTTGTACTCCCCTGAGTCCCTCCGGAAGACATCGATTTAGAGGAAGGGGAAGGTTCCCCCAGGTCACCCCCCAAGGACGTCTCCTTTGGAGACATGGAAATGCTACGCCTAAAAGGGGGGATGGTCAGCCCAAAAGCCTTCCTTGGATGAGTCTGTTTCTGGAGGCGTTTGATGCAGGCCTGTCTACCTCTTGGTTGTCCCCTCCGGCCGACCCCCTGGTAGACCTCATTACTACCAGGGCATGGAAGGAGCCGGACACTGTAGAGCCATTCCCCAGGAGACCAGATAAGATCCTTAGTCCCCCTGTGGATAGGACAGCGTGGAGTAAAGGTTCCCCAGTAGATCCCATGGTGGTGGCGGCTGCCTCCAAGAAGGAACTGGCACAGGATAGTTCCTCTGTCCATCCTCCTGATAAGGAGTCTCGGACGATGGATCGCATCGGAAAGCGGATGTTTGCTTCAGCTACCTTTTCCATAAGGGCGCTGAATTACTTGGCCGATGTGATTAGGCTTCAGCAGGATCTGGTGAAGGAATACACAGTCTCCCCCTGAGTCCATGTCTGCAGAGGACAAACCGACCTTCTCGACTCGCATGGCCACTCTAAATTCTGTATCTAACACGTCTATGCAGCTACTTTCCCATGCCATGGAGGGGAGCCAGCGAATCAGGCATCGCCTTACGGCGTCATGCCTGGCTCCGACTTTATGGAACCCTTCAAGGTGTCCTTTGCGAACACTCCCTTTGACGGTTCTACCCTGTTTGGCAAGACTGTCCGCGATACATTGGTCTAGAGCGAGAATGACTGGAAGATGTGGTCTGCGTTCAGAATCCGCTTCTCTGCTCTTCAAAGGTCCTTTTCCAGGAACCAGAGAGGACAAAAGATGTGGTTCCAGAAGTCTCAGCAGTCCCATTATGCTATGGACCCTTCGTCCTTCAGAGGCAGAGGGGGACAAGGTGGACGCCGGCCCAGAGGCAGGGGGGGGTACGAAGAATTTTGGGGTACGAGAACCTTTCTCCGACTGACCCACGCAGCAGCCCTGAGGGGTTGCCAGACTGCTCCTCTCTGGAGGCAGTCGGGGGGCATTTTTCGAAGCACCTGGCACTATGGGAGTCCATCACGACAGATAGCTGGGTGCTTCGAATAATATCCAGAGGCTACTCTATTCCCTTCATAAACCTTCCTCCTCAATCGAGGCACCTCCCCGGTGTTCCACCCAGTCAGAGGGAGGCTGCAGCTTTAGAAATAAAGCTGCTAGAAGAGCCATCCGGCACGTCACCCCCAGACCAGTCCAGTCCAGGTTAGGAAATTACTCCAGGTTCTTTTTGGTGCCAAAAAAAGACTGAGGACTTAACACCAATTCTTGACCTTTCTACAATGAATCTCCATTGCCAAGGAGAAATTCTGGATGGTCACTCTTCAATCAATTCTCCCCCTACTACAGGAGAATGACTGGATGTGCTCCATAGACCTCAAGGATGCGTACTACCACATTCTTATGGACAGACTATCCAGGAGGTTTCTCCGCTTTCAGTTGGGGGGCCGGTCATTACCAGTTCAGGGTCCTACCATTTGGCCTCACCACAGGCCCCAGGGTGTTCACCAAGGTCATGGCAGTTGTAGCGGCCCACCTGCGGCTTCAGGGAATGCAGGTTTTTCCTTACCTGGATGACTGGCTCCTTGCCGCCTCCACCAGGCATCTACTCTGCTCAGCCAGGGATTGCTTCCTGCTCTTAGCCTCCTAGTTGGGGATCACTATAAATTACAAGAAATCATCCCTTCAACCAGTGCAAGTCCTGGACTTCATAGGGGCCAGAATAGATACGCTTCAGACCAAGGCCGCCTTGACGTCGGACAGGCTTCGCAGCTTAACCCTTCACGTCCTAGCACTCCTTCAATCTCCAGCCCCATCAGTGGAGTTAGTCCTGAGAGCCTTAAGGTCCATGGCAGCAGCATCAACCTTTCGCCCTTAGCTCGCTTGTACATGAGGGTCCTCCAGTGGACCTTGCAGGTCCAGTGGTCCCTCCTTCAATACCTGTTGGACTCTCCAGTCCTCCTCCGCAGAGTTTGCAGAAATTCCCTCATATGGTGGCTCAAATCTCGGGAGCTTTGGGAAGGACAACCGTTCATAATGCCACAACCCCAAGCCACGGTAACCACAGATGCTTCTCTCCTTGGGTGGGGGCATTGTATGGGCAGAACTGTCCAAGGTACGTGGACTCTGAGACCGTTCTGCATATCAATGTTCTGGAGATGAGAGCGGTGCTTCTAGCATTGCAACCTCTTCATGCCTTTCTCCCTCCAGGGACTATTGCAATTCAGACATGTCAGTGGTCTGGTAAATCAACAAAGGGGGGGGGGGCAGGTCTTGCCCTCTTTGCCGAGAGGCCATGAGAGTTTGGGATTGGGTGATATCCACCCACTATTTTCTGTTAGCAACACATATTCTGGGTTGGTCCAACATCCTAGCAGACAAGCTGAGTCTAACTATCCTCTCGCCTTACGAGTGGTCTCTGAACCCCTTAGTAGCGAAACAGATATTCTGCAAGTGGGGTCAGCCTTGCTGCGATCTCTTTGCATCGCCTTCAAACGTGAAGTGCAGCAAGGTTTTCTCTCTAATCCCCCCCCCCCCCCGGGAAAGCCCCAGAGACGCTCTAGTTCATGCTTGGCCATCTGGTCTTTATGCTTATCCTCTTCCGTTAATGACAGTTTTTACAGAAAGCTCGTCTGTTGGGGAACAAGATTATCCTCATAGCCTCATTCTGGCCTCGTCAAACCTGGTTCCCGTACCTACAGTCTCATCTCATAGCTCCTCTTTGGATCTTAGATCCCATCCCGGATCTGATTTCTCATCCTTCGGGATTAGAAACTCTGAATCTGGATGACCTCAAGCTCTCAGCTTGGTTGATAGAGTTCCATTAGTTTCCAGGACTCCCAGTATCTCGTCTGCAGTTACATCCATCCTGGTAGCGGCGCATAAGCCGCCTACCAGGAAGGTTTACAACAGCAAATGGAAATGGTTTTCCATTTGGGCCTCGCATAAGAATTTGGATCCTTTCACTGCTCCCATTCCAGCCATGCTTGATTTCCTATCTCATATTTTTCAGCAAGGGGCCAGTTCTACTGTAAAGGTTCAAATGGCTGTCATTTCCCATTTTCACATTGGAGACCATCTTAGTCCTTTAGCTTCCACTAACATTTGTAAGACTTTCTTAAAAGGAACCTTTCTTTTGAGACCTATTAGGAATGCTCTTCCCCCATGGGACCTAACTTTGGTCCTTCAGGCTCTAACTGGACCACCCTTTGAACCTGCAGCTTCTGTTAATCTAAAATTCTTAAGTTGGAAAACTGCTTTAATAGCCATTACTTCAGCTAGAAGGGTGTCAGAACTACAGGCCCTGTGTACTAAACCTCCATATCTTTTCCATAAGGACAGTTTCTCAGGACTATAACCCTTCCTTCTTACCTAAAGTGGCTTCCGTGGCGAACATCAATCAGTCCATTAACCTACCAGTTTTCTTCCCTATCAGAATAAAGGGGAATACAAACTTCATTTGTTAGATGTTCATAGACAATTGCGCTTTTACCTACATAGAACAGCTGCCTTTTGTAAGTCAGAGCAGCTCTGCTTCCTTTGCGAAGCCTTTCTTGGGTAAGCCTATGTCGAAGGTGACTCTAGCTAGATGGATTTCTCACTGCATTTTGCTCACATACAAGATGTCTGGTCTGCCTGAGCCCTTAGGGGTTCATGCCCATTCTACCCGTTCTATGGCTACTTCTGCTGTGTTCTGGTAGTGCCCTTGGATGATATTTGTTCTGCGGCTACTTGGGCTTCCTCTCATACCTTAATCATTATAAATTGGATTTAATATCCAGAGGAAGAGCAGCTTTTGGCTCTGCAGTGCACTGAAATATCCTTCCTTGAGGACCTCCCAAGTTTTTTGGTAGCTGGGAACTCTGTCCCACAGGTTGCTTATCAAATGAAGTTAACGACTTCAGATAAAGAAGTTATGTACTCACCATAACTTTCCATCTGAGTAGGTAACTTCATTTGTCAGCAACAGACCCCCCCCTCCTCCTTCCCCCTAACCTGGTTCTCTGGTTATCTGAATCTTAGAATATCAGCTTTTGGTATTCATTAGGTTAGGATGTTTCAGGTTGTTTTGTCTAGGTGACGTATAATTTGGCCAAACGCGATCTGAGGACTGGAAGGAGGTAGCAGGATATTATGGGTAAGGGGGAGGAGCTTGGAGCTCGGATCTGCCAGCTTGGATCCAGGATGGATCAGATACCCACAGGTTACTGACAAATCAAGTTACCTACTCAGCTGGAACGTTATGGTGAGTACACAACTTCTTTTTAAAGATCCCCTCATGGAAAAGCAATCCAGTTCAAGCTATTCCCACCCACTCATCACTTGCAAAATTTCACACTTGTTAATGTCACGTCCATCTCCCCAAATGTAAACATATTCTAGATTTCGGAACACACCAAATCCACTGGATACACCACACAGAGGAATCCACAATGTAGAAAACTTCTTTAATGAAGAACTGGAACACACAAGCGCTTTTTAGTAACACTATGCTTCTTCAGGTGTAATAAAACATGAAATTGAGCAGCCTTTTATACAAAAGCTCTTGGTGCTCAAAACTGGCTAATCAGAACACTAATTGAATAATTATAGCATTCAAGCTAAGCTAGTTTAAAGGGGTATCATTAACAAATTCAAAGATGTTAAACATAGACAAAAAGAGAATAAAAACATATGAAAGAGCATGAATAAAAACAGTTAACATAAAATGCAAAGCGTTTTAAAACAATTATGCTGTCACACCAAAAACAGCAACTTCTGGCCTAAGCTGACAGTGCAAGCCTGCTGAAAACTCAGAGTTGCTTATAAAACAAAGCAGCAAGTGTCAGTGATCAAATACATAATATGGTCCATATTTCAAAAGTTCACAAAATATGAGCAAAAGAACCACGAATACATTAATAAAATACTTTAATAAAAAATAAAATAGATAATATCCCTAGAGGTAGAATCGCTCAACAGAGTTCATCGTGAGCCCCTTATCATAGAGCAAATAATCAGAGCTAATGCATCAAAAACACCAGATGATCATATTGTTGTATCAGTAAGGGCAAATGGTATTATCAAACTCTGCCTAGCAGAAATATCCATGTAATAAATATTGTCAAGAAACAGCAGTGTAGTGTCATTAATCAATAGTGCAGAACATGCCGGTTAATAAAATCAGCTTAATATCGCCTTCTCAATGAAAAAACATCTATAGAACCTAATGCACAAAATCCTAGACCTATATAACATAGTTGACTTACACAAAAGGTAAGTAATAAAACTCACCAGTAACGGCAACAATGAAAATAGGAATAAAACCGTTGTAGCATCCTGTATGCACGGAAAGCCATATGACGACAGTCAAAACAACGAAAACTGGTCCGACAGTAAAAAACATCCTATAACCAACAGCAACTGTCGGACTAAACAAAGAAGGACACACCTTCATCATAACCATCTGATCAACGGCTTTACGTAAAACCAGGAAAACCAACAACCAGAACCAACTGAAAAATCAAATACTGAGTATTGATACAAGTATATGAAAATATATAATAAAGCATCAGAGGATCTGGCGGAATGCAAAACACTATTTGCCACTATAAAGATGGTGCACATAAAAAGTGGCAGCGTGAGCCGCCCCAATAAGATGTAGACACCCAACAGGGATCTCACCATAGCATATAAATATAGCGACTGAAATATGGTGTGAATATAATGCAAATCTACCATAATAAAAAAAGGCAACAAAGAGAGACACAATGATTACAAGAAAAATATATATAAAGGAATATACAAAATGGATATGTATACAAGACGTAACACCAACTGCAAGTTAACTGCACACATAATATTGTCCAGTTATACAAAATACCAGAAGACTTATAAGACTTTGGTGTGTTCCTGTTTCTTGTGTTTTCCACTTGGAGCCTCTGTTCTCTTGCTACAGTTGTTGGACCTCTTTTATATTCTAGATTTCATTAAGTACTTGCCTATACTGACCTCGCACAATTGGTCAGTGTACCCACCCAAGCCTACATTCAACTGCCACTCCTTGCTTGATCTTCTAATCGCCAATCCATGAGCACTTTCTAACTTGCACAGTCCTATCTTCAGTGAACACTGTAATCTCACCTCTTATCACATCTAGTCCTTTGGACTACCCCTAAACTAATCATATTCAGGCCCAGATCCATTCCATCTTCACAATTCAAGTTTTTCAGCTGATCTCCCATATTCATTGTACAAGAACCCATTCCACAGCCATGTATCTTGCATAAATCCTAACTAATTAAGACTAATTCATACTTAATGAACACATTTTCAAACACAATAACTGGATAACTAAAGAACTCCAACTTAAATTATAAACTAAGCTTGGCATACACACAAAATAAACCCCTCTTCGCAAACTCATGCAAACCTCACAACTCTGACTTTGCTAAACAAGCTGCGTGTAAACCTAATCAACCACTTAATCTAAATAGATATTCCTACTAGGAAGACCTAAGCATTTTTGGAGAGGAGTTAACCTGCTGACAGGTTGTAAAACTGGTAATATCATCTCCCCATATATCTTCCACTACTTTTACTACCAGTTTCCCAAGGCATTTTGCCACCTCCCAGACACCACAAACCTCCTCCCCATTCATTCTTCCCTTCTGGTTTACAAAAATATCACCCAAAAACATTAATGTTAAGTTGTCTATCTTGCCTTCATTCTTGCTGGATGGGTTCGGAGCCGATCCTCTGCTCCGACTCTGCCTTTTACTAAAGCCTGAGAGCTATTTACCGGCTCGAGGCCTCCCCTTATCCCACAATGCTAGGCGTCAGATATCCAGATCTCATTTGCCACTTCAGCTATGAGGTTGCGTTTTTTACTGGCTCCAGGTCGTATAATTTTTTATTGTATTTTTTGCTACCATTATTGTGTAAATTTTAGATGTTCTTCATCTCACATTGCTGCAGTCCTTACACTTGGGTAGTCCGCTGTCCTCGGTCGGCCCGAATATCAAAGTATAAGGCTGACGTCGGTCAAGGCGCATTAGACTGACATCAGGACGTCAGGGTACAAATGCGCATGACCGACGTCATATCCTCAGTCTTTTTTGCCGCATGGTCCGATGCAGAAGCAGCGTTGCAAGTGCCGGTTGGCGTTCTGAAATTTTTCGATTCGAGTTTCAGGCCGAGTCAAAGTTGGCTAAGTACCCGTTGAATATTTTAGTTTTTCCTTGCCTCAGTGGTTTACCGGATGTCAGAAAAAGTGAATAACTGTATTTCTTGTGGGAAACAGATACCGCATAGAGATTATCATACTTTGTGTATTCCTTGTTTAGGGCCTGAGCACGACGTTGTTGGGTGTCGCTTTTGTGCTAGATTCAATAAGCGCACTATTAAGAGAAGGTTAGATTGTGCCAGGTTAGTCTTCAGGAAGCGGTGCAACTATAATATGCCGTCGGATGCTCCGGCGCTTCTTCGAAGAAGCGCAAGGACAAAGCAGCTAAGCCTAGGCAAGAAGAACCGTCCGTACCGGACGCTGGTTCTTTAGAGGTGTCGGTGGAGCCGGGGGTTCCGCCGGAGGTTTCTCTGGAGTCCCAGGGGGAGACTTTGTTATTGCAGGATGTGGCCTCTCAGGAGGCAGGTCAGGCTGAGGTGGCTTCTCAGGTTACTGTACTCCCTTCCTTCCTAGGGTGGTTAGGCCCTCTCCTTCCGTTTCCAAGGCTTCTCCCAGAGGCAGGCCAGGTTTAGCTTCAGTTGGTGTCACCCCTAGTTCTTCAGGTTCTGTGCCCAAGAAGCATATGCTTAAAATGGCAGAAGATTTGATTACTTTGATTAGAGGTTCTTTGCCCCCTCCTGATAAGAGACCTAGGGTGGAACCTGAGTTGGGGAGTTTTGAGCAGGCTTCGGATGTTTCAGAGTCTTCGGCTGAAGACTTGCAGGAGTATTCTCCTTATTCTGATTCGGATGTGGATGATTCTACTCCTTCTGCTTCTCCTCCTGAAGATTTTTTCTTTTTCAGAGACTCTTCATTCCATGAGGGAGCATTTTAAGTGGGAAGGTCAAGACTTCTCTGATTCCAGGAAAAGGCTTAGGGAATTTTTGTTTTTACCCCAGCATAGGCCTTTGGCTATACCTCCTGTTCTGGATGTTGTGGAAGATGTGTTTGCAGAGGCTTCTCTTAATCCTGATTCTTTGCCTCCTGCTCCTGTTAAGCCGGATAGGTATTACAGGGTGCCTGAAGCTCATAAGTATCTTAAGAGTCCTAGGGCGGACCCAGAAACTGTTAGTCAGGGGCCTAAGGGTGTTAAGGCTTCTGTTGTTATAATCCGGTTCCTCCAGATAAAGAGGCCAGGGCTTTGGATAGATGGGGAAAGAAAGTCTATACTTCTTCCACCCTAGCTATGAGGGCTTTGAATTGCCAGTTTCACATGTTGAAATACCAAAACTATCTACTTTCTCAATTGAAGTCTAAGGTAGATGCTCTGGCGGAAGGTATTGAGTGTAAAGAGTTACAAGATTTAGTACATGTTTCTGAACAGGTGGGTAAGCATTCCTTGCAATGTGGTTTTGATGCTGTACAGGCCTCGTCTAGGGTGGCTGCCACTGGGTCAGTTCTTCGCAGGCACGCCTGGATGAGAGATCAGAATTTGTCTGACCATGTTAAGACAAGGATTTTAGATGCTCCTTTACAATCTGATGTGTTGTTTGGTTCACCTGTTGAGGCAGTCTTAAAGAAAATGGAAGACAAGGCTAAGTCTATGCAGACTGTAAAAGATTTTTTGCAGGTTCAGCCTCCGAAGTTTAGTAGAAATTGGCCTACCAAGGGGTGGACGTATCCTTCTTATGATTCCCAGTCTAGGGGTAGATCTAGACGTGGTAGGGGCAGAGCTCAGGGCTCTTTCAGGCCTAGAACAGGGAGTTCACCTGCACAGTCTTCGGGTGAGGGCAGGGGTCGGTCCTTTCGTAAACAGACCCAATGACCTACCTTTTCAGCTGCCAGAGCCTTCTCGTCTGGCAGCACCTTTGGGAGGAAGGTTGGCACTTTTCAAGGAAAATTGGAGTTTAATTACCCAAGACAGATGAGTATTGGATATCATACACCAAGGTTACAGATTTTATTTCCATACCTTGCCTCCTTTCAAAGGCATGCCAGACGTTCCTCCTCAGCAAAGAATAGAGGCTCACAAACAAATTTCTCTGTTACTTCAAATAGGGGCCATACAGCCGGTTCCTATGCAAGAAGTGGGCCTAGGATTTTATTCTCGCCTGTTCCTAGTTCCAAAGAAGGGGGACACGTGGAGACCAATTTTGGATTTATCTATCCTCAACACTTATCTGGACATTCCCAAGTTCAAAATGTTGACGTTACAACAGCTTTTACCTCTGCTGGGCAAAGATCATTGGATGGTAACTTTGGATCTCAAGGAGGCTTACCTTCATGTTCCTATCAGACTGAGTTGCAGAAAGTATCTGCGTTTTGGCTGGGACTTCTCATTATCAGTTCTCTGCATTGCCCTTTGGCTTATCTACTGCCCAGAGTGTTCATGAAAGTTCTGGCTCCAGTGATAGCTTTCTTCAGGCTAAAAGGAATACAGATCTATCCTTATTTGGACGATTGCCTGATTCTGGCTCAAGGAAGGGACGAGCTTCTTCATCATTTGGAATATGTGATAGCAGTGCTAAGATGCCTGGGGTATTCTGTGAACGAAATAAAGTCCAGTCTAGTACCCTCTCAGGACATGTGCTTTCTGGGTGTAAGACTGAATACAGCATCCCAGATGGCCTTTTTGACCCCGGACAAACAAAAGAATCTTTCCCTTTACTTTCATCATTTGTCTCATCAGTCCAGGCTGACTGCAAGGACAGTCCTTCAAGCCTTGGGGTTCATGGCATGTTGTATTCTGGTGCTTCCCAATGCCAAACTGCATATGAGGAAGCTACAATGGTATCTCAAAAGCGTATGGACACAGCACTGCCAGGATCTGGACACTGTCATTCAAATAATACCTTGCATTCAAAAGGAATTTTTGTGGTGGGCTCAGGAATGTCACCTAAACAAGGGACTCTCTGTGACCCGGCCAGAGGCGAGTCAGATTCTAACGACAGATGCCTCAGACAAAGCTTGGCGAGCTCATCTAAATGGAAAGTGGATACAAGACAAGTGGCCTGCCAGACTACAACATCTACATATCAACTTGAAGGAGATGTTAGCAGTCCAGTTTGCATTAATAGCTTTCAAGGATTTACTTCTTCCAGGGCAGGTGTTGATTCTAACAGACAACACAACTGTCATGTGGTACATCAACAAGCAGGGGAACACATTCTTATCCTCTATGCAGGCAAGCAATGATTTTGTGGGAGACTGCTCTCAGTTTACAGCTACATCTTCAGGCAAGGTTTCTGCCGGAGCACAGAACTCCTTAGCAGATGTGTTGAGCAGACAAATTATGGATCCCCACGAGTGGAAATTGGATCCTCATGTATTTCAGAAATTGACAGTGTCATGGGGAACTCCAGACATAGATCTGTTCGCTTCTCCACTAAACCACCAGCTGCCAAAGTTCTGCACGAAAAGGTTTCATCCCACAGCTTGGAAAGTGGATGCTCTTTCTTTCAATTGGAGCAATCTTCATGTGTATGCCTTTCCACCTCTGCCTCTCCTCCCAAAGGTACTTCTAAAGGTCAGACAGGACAAGCCAAAGATGATTTTAATAGCTCCAGATTGGCCTCGACAGCACTGGTACCCATTACTGAGAAGTCTGGTACGGGAGCCTCCATGGCCTTTGCCTTCGATTCCACACCTGTTGTCTCAGGAGGACAGTCATTTGCTCAATATCAAGCTTCACTCTCTCCACCTAACAGCCTGGCATATTCTGTTTTGAACCATAGCAGGTCTCAACTTCCACAGCAAGTTTTGAATGTTATTTTGGAAGCTAGAAGGCCTAGTACAAGGAAAGTGTACGCAGATAAATGGAAGAGATTTTTATTTTGGAGTGCAACAAAGGATTTTGATGTCTCTGAGCCTAATTTAAGTATGGCTCTTCAATATCTTACTGAGTTACTGGACAAAGGTTTGTCCTTCTCTTCTATTAAGGTTCATGCTGCAGCAATTTCGGCTCACTATGATTGTGACCCACCATTGTTTTCTCATCCTTTGTTCAAGCAATTTCTTAGAGGGGCAAAGAATATAAGACCCCCACGTAGAGCTCCTACTCCTGCTTGGGATCTCAATTTTGTGTTGGAGAAACTCACTCTACAACCTTTTGAGCCTGCAGCTACTACCGACTTGAAATATTTATCATGGAAGACTGCTTTTTTGTTGGCCATTACCTCTGCAAGAAGGGTTTCTGAATTGCAGGCCCTTATGGCGGTTGAGCCTTTCTTAATTTTCCATAAGGATAGGGTATCTTTGCGTACTAATCCTTCCTTTATGCCTAAAGTGGTTTCTAGTGTGGCTTTAAACCAATCTATTCATTTGCCTACTTTTTATGCAAATCCCCAAAATAAAGGGGAAAAGATTTTGCACACTTTAGATGTACACAGGCAGCTGCGATATTATTTGAGCAGAACTAAAGAGTTCAGGCAGTCTCAGCAGTTATTTGTTTCTTTTGCTTTGAGTTCTCAGGGCAAGCCTGTGTCAAAACAAACTATTTCTAAGTGGATTGGGTTTTGCATTGCTTTCTGTTGTTCCCATCATGGCAAGGAGATTCCAGCTGGGATTAGGCCTCATTCCACTAGGGCTACTGCCACTTCGACAGCTTTTTTAAGGGGGGTGGCAACTAAAGATATTTTGGAGGCAGCTACTTGGAGTTCAGTGCATACTTTCTCTAAGCATTATCACCTTCCACTTTACTCTAAATCTAGGGCTGGTTTTGCCACTGCTATTTTACAGGGCATTTTGGCAGCTCCTGCTTCTTTATAGTTTTGCCATCCTCCCTTACCTCTGCTTTGGGATTCTACCCAAGTGTAAGGACTGCAGCAATGTGAGATGAAGAACATAGTACAGTTTTGTACCTACCATAAATGTAGATGTTCGAAGATCCACATTGCTGCAGTCAATTACCTCCCTCCTTACCCTCTGTAGTTAGAGGCGGTTGTGTGGGTTGGGTTGTATATATTGTGTATATTGTATATATGGTACATATTGTTAGTGCAAGGGTGGTTGGTTGGTTGTTTGCTGTCTTTTGGTTTTGACCTTTCTTTTAGGGTCTTCTGACATCTGGGGCAAGAAAAGACTGAGGATATGACGTCAGTCATGCGCATTTGTACCCTGACATCCTGATGTCAGTCTAATGCACCTTGACCGACGACAGCCTTATACTTTGATATTCGGGACGACCGAGGACAGCGGACTACCCAAGTGTAAGGACTGCAGCAATGTGGATCTTCGAACATCTACATTTATGGTAGGTACAAAACTGTACTTTATTCTTCCGTATTAGTTTAGATTGTGTACCCCTTTAGATCCCACCTAGAAACTCTTTTTTCAGTTTTCTTCAAACCCCCCCCCCCCTCACCCTTTAGGGTTGTGTTAGGCCTAGTTAGCTGCCTTTTTCTAATCTTAGTAATTTTTTATAATATATACATTTTTTTTGTTCGTGATAACTGTTGTGGTTTTAGTGTTATTGTTACTGTTACCTAGTGCGTGTGTATTGTTTTAAGCACTAGTTAAATTTCCTTGGTATCTCTTCTGTAATATGTCTAAAGATACCAAGGTCTCAGGTTTCAAGAAGTATGACTCGTGCTGTCAGAAGATGTCTGAGACTGTCACACTTGTGTTTATTGCTTGGGCCCCCTACACCTGCAGGACTCCTGTTCGGTCTGTCATGGCTTCAGTTTGAGTGTCCTGCAGGAGCATAGGAATAACCTCATTTTGAGGGGCTTGTTAAAGCCAGAAGGATCCCCACCCAAGCCTTTGTCGGGAAAATCCTTAAAGCCCACCAAACCGTTGGCTCCCTGTTCGGAGCCGATGTCGAGCGGAACTTTTGCCTCCTCGTCTGTTCCGGCTGGAACCAACAATTTGACACCTCAGTTGGCTCCGACATTGCTATCGGAGCCTTCTCTGCGCCAAAAGCGTTCGAGGTCTCCCTTAGTTGTTCGTTTGGCTCCCAGGTCTCAATTACTCCAATCGGAGCGGAGCCATAGATCCCATTCCTCTGTCCTCCAGGCTATCTGATCATGACTTGGAGAGGGTGGTCAGTAGGCTCCTTAAGTCGCAGGCACTGGCCAAAATGTTGACTAGCCCTTCTCAACAGACTGTGGCAATCCGTCTTCAACAGTTCCTCCTCCGACTCTACCACTGTGTTCAGAGCTGGAGCTTGTTGGGGCTCAAATCGTCGGTGCCGATACCACACCTTTCGGCTCCCTTGTTGGCTCCGATCTCTTCAATGGTTCTGTCCTTGGAGGGATCCGGGCGCCGAGACTCCCTAGTCTGCTCTGAGGGGGCAAGTGGCATCGGACCCTTGTTCGACCCCGTTCTCCCTCTCGGGGCCTCTGTGCAGGTGAGCTCAGCCCCGATATCGGCCTCTGAGCCGTCCCTCTTGGTGCCAGGAGGGGTTCACATCTCTTCGGAGTGGGTACTCTCTTCTCTGCCTGATAGGGGCGCCTTTGAGGTCATGAGGAGTGTGCTGACTCCTGTGTCGGCTCCACGACCGACCCCTTCGGCTTCTCCCCCTATGGTGCCTGCATCGGTTTCTGTCCACCTTCCTGACCCCAAGCATGGTGAACAGGCGCTCCAGGTAGCCCCATTGGGTGTATCTTCCTCTTCAGAGGCCTCCTCTGATCATTCAGAGGAGCCCCCTCGGAAGAGAAAATGTAAGAGGAAACATGTTGACTCCCCCGAGTCTGTCACCTCAGACACAGACTTGGAGGATTTGGAAGGGTCCCCAAGGTCCCCCTCTGAGGATGTCTCCTTCTCGGACATCCTTGAGATCCTTAGGCAGAGAGGGAACTAGACTGCCCTTAACCCTTCCGAGGATGAGTCTGTGTACCTGGATGCGTTTGGTTCTCGCCCTTCCACCTCCTGGGTGTCTCTGCTTTTCGACCCGCTCATGGAAGTGGTGGCTCAGAAGGCGTGGACGGCCCCGGACACAGTGGAACCAACTCCCCGCAGGCCCACAAAATTCATTACAGCCCCTTCTGACAGTTTCTTACAAAGGGTGTCCCTGTTGCCATGGTGGTTGCAGCAGCCACTAAGGAGTTGGCTGACCCTTCTGTACCTGTCCATCCACCTAAAGAATCTAGGACAATGGACCGGTATGGGAAGTGGATGTTTTCAGCGACCTTTTCCATGTGGTCGCTGAACTATCTGCCATTTCACCCGCCTTCAAAGGGATCTCCTTAAGGAACTGGGTAATACCCTTCATAGGTTCATAGAGGTTCATAGATTAGTACTAGGCTAACTGCCCTTGTGAACTATTTTAAGCCTAGCTAATTATCCCTTGAGACTCGAACCCTGCACCTTGTGTTTGTAAGACAAACACCTAAACCATTAGGCCACCCTCCCTAGTCACCAGATCCATCTGCTGCGGGACTCTCAGCTGGCGACCCTAAACTCTATAGTCAGCTCCTCCATGCAGCACATTTCTTATGCAGCCGATGGGGTGAGTAGGGCCGCTGGCACAGGCGTGACTGAGAAGACATGCCTGGATGCGGTTATGTAGCTTTGCTGACCCCTTTAAGGGGTCCTTCACCAATACCCCCTTCGATGGTTCGGCTTTGTTTGGACCACAGGTGAAAGATACCCTTCCCAGGTGTGAGCAGGAAGGCAACACTCTCTGCCGTGGGAGACCGGTTTTCTGCTCCCTCTAGACCATACCCTAAAGGTCAGAAGGGTGGAAAAATGTGGTTTCGCAAACCCCAGGGAGACGTGCCTGACGTGTGGAGAGTTTCCCTCCAGGGGCAGAGGGAACAATAGACGCCGCCCGAGGGGCAGAGGGGGTCCGCAAAATCAGGGTAGCAAGGAAGCTTTCTCTGACAAAACATTTCAGCACCCCCTGAGGGGCTGCCCGACTGTCCACCCTTGGAGGCAGTCTGGGGAAGATTGTCACTGTACCCAGAAGCCTGGCGACTCCTCACACAAGACAAATGGGTACAGTATCATATCCAAGGGTTACAAAATTCCTTTTGTCCACACCCCCGTGCAAACAAACCAATCCCTTCCAGATGTTCCACCTGGTCTAAGGGAACAAGCAGTACTAGAAATTTCAAAACTGCTAGAAAAAAGAGCCATCCAGCCAGTCCCAGCAGATCAGCAAGGATCTGGGATTTACTTCGTTTTGTGGTACCAAAACATGGGACTGGAGACCCATTTTGGATCTCAGCAGGTTAAACAAGTCTGTTCAAAGAACGAAGTTCCTGATGGTCACGCTTCAGTCCATTCTACCCTTTTTGGGTCCGGACAACTGGATGTGCTCCATAGACCTTCAGGATGTGTACTACCATATCCGAATGAACAGACGCTCCAGGAGGTTTCTCCACTTCTGGCTGGGAGCCAGTCACTATCAATTCAGAGCCCTGCCCTTTGGTCTCCCCACAGCCCCCAGGGTGTTCACCAAATGCATGGCAGTGGTTATGGCTCACCTGAGACGGCGAGGATTCCAGGTGTTTCCATATCTAGACGACTGGCTCCTAACTGCTTCCACCAGGCATCAGCTAATTCGAGCCAGGGATTATACCATCCAAGCTAGGTATCTCTATAAACTTCGAAAAGTCTGCATTGTCGCCTTGTCAACATTGTCGCCTTGTCAATCTATGACCTTTATAGGCGCCATATTAAATACAAAAGAATTGTCGGCAAAACTTCCATTAGAAAGAGTATTAGACATTCGCCGACATGTTCAAATGTTACTACAGTGCAAGAGAATTCAGGCCAGATTTGTACTGAAAACCTTGGGTCTCATGGCAGCAGCAATCACATTACTTCCCCTGGCTCGTTTTCACATGCGAATTCTTCAATGGATGCTTTTTACCCAATGGTCCTTTCAACAGCTTCCGATGTCTCTCAACATAATAATCACCCAATCATGCAAAGACCACCTTTCTTGGTGGATGGTCTCCCCTCAAGTTTTTCAGGGCAGACAGTTTGTCCTTCCTCCTTCAATTGCCACTGTGACAACGGATGCCTCCCTGAGCGGTTGGGGGGGGGCATTTTCAGGGCAGGGGTGTCCAGGGCACTTGGCAACCCCTAGAGTACCATCTGCACACAAACGTCTTTGAATACCTTCTATCAGTTATTGACTGGGTAATTTTGTAAGATACTGCTCAGCATCCTAGCAGAGAGGATGTCAAACATCCCTTCTATTGATGCCCCCTATTTTTCCTCTTGCTGTCCTTTATATTTTGTACTTGGATACAAGTACTATGCTAGCTGCGATTGTGGGCCATTTTAAGCCTAGCCAATTTCCCATTTTGTGCACAAAATAACCTATCCCATTTTGTGATTGGCCTTACCCATCCCATGGTCAATTCTCATTAGCGGTGGTAATTAAGGGAATCATACCATAGATAATTGGGGTCTATATCATATGTTCAAAGTTTTATAACTTCGAATGTTAAAATACCGAATTTAAATGTTTGAAGTTATAAAACTTCGAACACATGTTAAAAAAAGGCTATAGGCAGGGGGGCAAGCCCCCTGCACCCCCTACGGTGGGGGCTGTGCCCCACCCCCAAACTCCCTACTCTTTATCACACTATAGTGTGCACTCAATAGTTGGGTAAGTTCCGTTTTTTTGTTAGATGTTTGAAACGTCGAACATTAAATTTGATTATTTAACATTTGAAGTCTTCAAACTTCAACATATAATTTAGACCCAGATAATTTGTGGAGACCCATGAATGGGATAAAGCATTTAGGAGACTAATTTGTCCATTAGTAATGTGGGGGTCAGTCCTGGGGTAAATTTTCTGACCTGATGTCAATCTTAACTATAATCCTGTGGGTTTGGTTCTGTATCTCTTAACCAGATCTGCCATTATTCCAGCTTGCACCTTCCAAAAGCTCTCTAGCTTAGATATACCCAGAATGCTACTCTCATAGCGGCAAACTAGATCTGAGGTAATCTTAAGTGCCAAACTCATTCCTTTCTTGCTAGCTTTTTCTTACCTGTAAGGGTTTACCTTTTTTTTGAAAATCTTTAGTGAGTAGTTGCTTCCCTGAATCTGTATTCACTTACCCCAGCTCCTCTTTCCTTAACATTAGTGTTTTTCTCCTGATTACCATCGTTGGTAGTTCTCCCTCCTCCTCACTTACCTTTTATGGTAATTTTCTGTACCATTGTTGGTACTCCTTTACCTCTAATTACTGCTACAGTAAATCTTTCATACCATCATTGGTACATTCTTTCTTCAGTTAAAAAAAAAAAAAAAAAAAAAAAAGCCTTCTGTGTGCTTGAGTGAGAATCCCCTTTTGACATGGCTGAGAAGACTAAACGTACTTCTGGCTTCAAGAAATGCCAGAAGTGTAATAGCAAATTGACTAACTCGGACAGACACTCCTTGTGTCTCCTGCTTGGGCTTGGTACAACTTCAAGAAGACTGCCATCCGTCATGGCTTCAGTCAAATCTAGCTTCCAAGACTGATAGCACCCCTTCTCCCTCTTCATGAAGGATTTAAGAAGAGGAGCCTCTGTTTTGATGGTCTTGGAACTGGCTATAAAAAATAATTCCCTGGTGCCCGCAGATTTGGTGGAACTGAATGGAAAGCAACTACAATTATTGCCAACCTTTGCACCAACAATTCCGATACCCACTACTACTTCAGGTCAGACATTTCCCCCTACTCCATTCCACTGGTCTCAGAATCAAAGTAGTTTTCATTTAAAGATTTGCCCTGCACAAGATGTTCTCCAACAATAGATCCTTTGCAGACCAACCTCCAAGCCCATTCCTGGATAAACCCCAGTCCCTCAGTCTCATCCTTCCGTTCCCCCCAAGAGCTTGAGTCCGATGTTCTGAGGCTGATGGACCAGCTTCTGGCGGTGAGGAGATTAGACACTTTGGTTCTTAGCACCTCTGTTTCTCAAACTTTGCATCTCTAAACCAGTTCTGGTTTCTCCTCTGACTCAATCTGAACCTTCAGAGTTCTGGTTCTGACAGTCTTGATGTTGACCATCGTTGCCAGGGAGATCTTTTTCTCTGGTGCGAATGATTACCCTGAGCACTTTGGGTCTGTCAGAACTGGAGACCCCTCTGGGTCAGAGCTTCATTGGTTCCAGGGAGCGTGGATAAACACAGATGTTAGAGCCATCCATACTTGGGGCTTCAGCCACATGCAAGTTTGACTCCAGCTTGGGGGAGGGGGTGGCTACCTCAGTGTGGGATGGGACCAGTTACAAAGGACTCTATTTTGATAGGTTTCCAGTCCTCTATGGAGGGCTCTGCTTTCTAGGCCATGGAGAGGACCTTGTCCACTACAGGCTCAGTTGATATCTCTCATCGGAACAGCATCCCTGCCCTTATTGCTCAGAGATGCCTCCACCTCGGGACAGCTGACTTGGAAACTTCAGCATTCAACCACGGTGGTCATGTCCTCTTCAGACACCTCCCTGGCCCATTCCACTGAAGAGTTACCCCTGAAGAGAGTGCAAGAAGGAAGCAGTTGGACTCCCCTGAAGAGGCTTGCACAGAAGATACTGACTTGAAGGGGAAGGTTCCCCAAAGTTGCACCTGAAAGATGTCTCGTTCGATGACATTCTAGAGATACTGAAGCATAGGGGTGGTTGGACTTCCCAAGAGACTTCCTCAGAGGAGTCAGTATACCTGGAGGCTTTCCTTGCCCAACCATCTGCTTCTTGAATCTGCCTGCTGACTAAGTTGATTGCACAGCAGGCGTGGAAGATTCCAGATTCCATCAAACCAATCCCCAGGAGACCAGACTGTATTTTGTCAGCTTCTGTGGATCAGTATCATTGGGCTAAAGGGATACCAGTAGATGCCATGGTGATTAAGGCAGCCACTAAAAAGGAAATTGCTGATGAAAGTCTTACTACTCATCCTAAGAGTCTCAGGCTATGGATAGATTCTGAAAGCATGTATACGTTTCAATCTTCGCGCTTAGGTCCTTGAACTTCATGGCACATTGCACCAGGCTTCAATGAGATCTGATGAAGGAGCTCTCAGATGCACTATCTTGAACCCTGTCAGCTATGGCTCCTGTTAAAGTAACTTACCAGCTAGCAACCATTGATTCAATATGCAAGTCGTCCAGTAGGTTCATAGTGCACAGCTGAAGGGACAACTACGGCAGCAGATTCTAGCGTAGGCGTGAGGGGACACCTGTATGCACTTGAGTTTGTGGATCCATTTAAATCTTTCATCAGTGCTCCCTTTGGAATATCCTTCTTTAGCCCCAAAGTTGGAGACCTTTGCTAGATGCGAGAAGGATGGAAAGACCCTTTCTGCCAGTGGAGTACACTTTTCCACTCCTCAATGGCCCTACTTCAGGAACCAAAAGAGTGGAACGCTATGGTTCAAAAAGCTCAAGGGCGTTTTCAGGACTCGTGTGGTAACTACCCCCCCCCCCCGTGGGGGGCAGAGGGGGGGAGGTACAACGGAAGAGGACATGCTAGAGGCAGAGGTGGCCTGCAAAATCAGGGTTCCAGGGATTTGTTCCCTGGTAACTCCTATCAGCACTCCTGAATGGAGGTCCAATTGCTGTCCCTTGGAGGCAGTTGAGGGCAACTATCCCTGCACCTACCTGCCTGGCTAAACATAACTGACAGTTTGGTGCAGAGGATTATAACCACAGGTTACAATATTCCCTTTTCAAAACAACCCAAACCACCAAAGAGAATCTCAGATGTTCCACCCAGTCACAGGGATGCAGCAGGTTTAGAAATTCAAAAAACTGCTAGTGTCATCCAAGCAGTCCTGCCAGACCAGATAGGATCCAGAGTTTACTCAAGATTCTTTAGTGACTAAAACAAATGGGGGGGTTGGGGGACTGATTTTGGATCCATCTTGAACACGTCAGTTCAAAAAAAATTATGGATGGTCATGGTTCAGTCTGTACGTCTGTTCTTAGGGAAAGATGATTGGGGATGTGCTCAGTAGATCTTCAGGATGCATATTATCATGCAAAAATAGACCAACATTCCAGAAGACTTTTGCGCTTTGGCTGCGAGTAATCAGTTCAGAGCCCTGCCCTTTGGTCTCACCACAGCCTCCAGGGTGTTAACCAAATGCATGTCAATGGTAGCCCACTTCAGACTGCAAGAGTTCCATGTGTTGCATGTGTTGCATACCTACACATCTGGCTCATTACTGAAACCACCAGGCATCTACTGCTGCAGGTAAGGAACTACATTCTTCAAACTTGACCCTTGCTGGGGATCGCATTAAACCAAGAAAAATCCCATCTAGAGCCAACACAGCATTTAGAGTTCATAGGAGCAGTGTTAAACATAAGCGCCTGTATTGTGTTTCTACCACAAGAAAGACTTCCGGGTAAAATAGCAAGTCGGACAGATTATTCCCAACAGAAAAGTGAATGCAAGACTGTTCAACTTTAGTATCTATGGCAGCCACAATAATTTTAGTTCCCCTTGCCAGGTTTCGCATGCAAATACTACAATTGCTGAATCAATGTTCCATCAGGTGCTGATCAATTTATGCAAAAAGGATCTGAGTTGGTGGCCCCATTCCAGTGAGATTCCATTGGGCCATCCATTTGTCCTTCCTCAACCCCAAGCCATAGTGACCATGGATGCATCCTGGATAGGGTGGGGGAAGGGTATTATCTGGAAAAGACGGTCCAAGGCACGTGGTCCCATTTAGAGGCCAGTTTGCACATCTGTGTTCTAGAGATGAGAGCAGTGCTCCTGGCATTGCAAGCATTTCAAGAAACCCTCCCCTCGGGAACTGTTGCGAGTCAGACGTGGTTTGGTACATCAACAAAGGGGAACCCGATCTTAGTCGGTCTGGAAGCACTCTGGGTATGGTAATAGGCAACTTCATCTGACTGCTTTCTAATTGTAATGCATATTCTGGGGAGCTCCAACATGATTGCAGACAAATTGAGCAGGTGGATCCTGCTGCATCATGAGTGGTGTCTCAACTCTTTAAAGGCAGAAAGGATATTGCATCAATGTGGCCATCCCTGCTGCTACCTCTTTGCATCCCCCCTGAACTAGTACAGTAGTTACTTTTCCCTGTCCCCCCAGTGGAGTCACCATGTGACTCATTCACAATTGACCCCCCCCCCCCAGTCTATTGTATGCCTTTCCCCCATTTTTTAAAAAAAAACAAGTCCAAGAACAGGACAGTTCTCATTGCCCCAGTCTGGCCTCGACAGATATGGTTTCCCTTTCTTTAGCTTCACCTAATTTGGAAACCTTGGATGCTGGACCCAGCTCCAGACCTATTGTCCCGTTCAGAGGGACTTGTTCATCCAAATCTTCAAATCCCAAGCTCACTGCGTAGGTTCTCCAGTTCCAATGATTGCCTGGCATACTAGCCTTACTGCCCCAGTTGTTCTAACCTCCCACAAACCAACCAGATTATACAGCAGGAAGTGGCAACAGTTTTCAAAAAGGGCTAAAGACAGTAATCTCGACACATATTCTGCACCAGTTTATAAGGTCTTGGAAATTTTAACATCGCTTTTTGATGCAGGAGCACCCTCAACTATACAGGTTCATCCAGCTGCAATTTCAAATGTTCCTAATGGTTTAAATGATACAGCTGTTATGTCGCACTCGCACAAACTTTGTAAAGCCTTGAAAGGAACCTTATTGTTACCTCCATACAAGGATCTGTCTAAACCTTGGGACTTGAATCTGGTGCTACAATCTTTAATCCCCCCATTTGAACCATCCACAAATTGAGATTTGAAGTATTTATCCTGGAAAACCTAATTTTTGGTTGCTATTACTTCTGCTAGGAGAATATCTGAGTTACAGGCCTGATCTTGCAAGCCTTCTTTCCTAATCTTTCATAAGGACAGGGATGTCTTTGCGAACAAATCCCTCCTTTTTACCAAAAGTAGCATCTGACACTGACTATACAACTTCCCATATTTTTCCCCAGACTTTCAAACAATGGTGAATATTGTCTGTATTTGCTAGATGTTCAGACAATTACATTTTACCTTCACAGAACAAAGGAATTCAGAGTCTAATCGGCTGTTTCATTCTCGTCTGCTACTCTAGGCAAACCAGTTTCTAAGGCTACTCTGGCTAGATGGCTCAAGGACTGCATAACCTTCATTTGTAAAAAAATAAAGTGCAACTGCCAGGACCTGTAAAGGCACATTCTATGATGGCAATGGCTGCTTCCGCAGTCTTCCATGCCAGAGCTTCTATAGATGTGACTGCTACTGGGGCATCCTTCCATAATTTTATTACTCATTACAAGCTGGATCCTGGTATCTAGGGGATGAGCATCTGTTTGTTAGATGGTGCTCAGGAATATTCTTCAAGACCTCCCAAGATTTCTGTAACTGAGGACACTGTCCCACAGTCGAGGGTTAAGTGAAGATTGACCAAATCAGATAAAGGTGATTGTTCCACCTGTGTTGCCTATCTTCACTTATCCTTGATATCCCCACTCTCCTTCCCCCCTCCCTTTTGGGCTTCTTGGTGGAATGGCCCTATCCCAACAGACCGGATTATTCCTTAATGAATACAAATAGGGTCTCTGATCTGTTATTTTCTGTCTGTCACTATCTTATGCAAGCTAAGGTAATCTTGAAAGGAGCATTCTGGGTAGAGCTAAGATCGAGAGTTTTTGGAAGGCACGAGCTGGAATATTGACAGTCCGTTCTGAGATATAGAACCAAACCCAGTCAAGGATGGAATGTTAAGACATTTTTTCCACCCTTTGTCTGCCAAGATAAGTCTTTATTTGCAAATCTGCTTGAGTAATGTCATCACCCACAAGTTTAACATGGGTTTCTATATTTTGTCAAGGTAATTTAATCCCTAACATTTTTAAGTGTTAGAAATGGTAGTGGTGTAGTTGGAGTTACTGAATATAGACTGTAACAATATTTTCTTTACAGTTCTGTAACCTTGGTGTTTGGGGGTGAGGGCAGCTCCCCCACTTAAGCGAAATACTATACTAAATTAGACCAGCACATTACACTAACCTCATAACTGGAAATTTTGTTTTTAGATCAGCTTCTAAATCCTTGACATTCAATCCAGCCTTTGCCTCCACTCAAATCTAATACACTCAGTTGACATTGCTGATTAACTGTGTTAAATTAGTCTCTTCCTTACTCAACGGCTGTACAAAAAATGCCATGAAGATGTTGCAAACTCAAGCCCCCATAGTGTGTTAAGCCAATCCTCACTGTTTTAATAAAGAAAAAGTAAAGCCAACCCTCTAGCACCAGTCTACTTGGCAAATATCTAAAGATGAGAGATCATTCTACTCAAGTCTAGTAAACTGCTGTATCAATAAATCTTGTGTACCTTTACTGTGGGGGAAAATGTTAATCATCCCTATTCACAAAGATGGTTTATCTGTAAAAAAAAATACCAATTATAGTGCCTGCACCACCCTTCTTGACTTGACGAATGATGTTAACACAGAGAAATAGTAGATCTTTCTTCATTTATCCATAGGTTTGTCTCCCACCCTATACTAACAGCTCTCCCATCTGGGCCTTAAATTCCTCTCTATCCTAGTACCTCTAACAAATTCCAGGCAGTAAAATGTTTCACTGACATCCATTTTCCCTGTTGCAGTTGGAGTTCCACAAGGATCCCTACTGGGACCTATCCTGTTAATCATCTCTAATGATTTTGGTCTGGCCAGTTAGAATGCTACCTTTAATAAAATTTGTAGAATATTCTGACAACATGACCCAGGAATGCTAGTTGGTTTATATATTGACGTGTGTGTTGAAACGTATGTGTGTGTGTGTGTTGAAACGTATGTGTGTGTGTGTTGAAACGTATGTGTGTGTTGAAACGTATGTGTGTGTTGAAACGTAAGTGTGTGTTGAAACGTAAGTGTGTGTTGAAACGTAAGTGTGTGTTGAAACGTAAGTGTGTGTTGAAACGTAAGTGTGTGTTGAAACGTAAGTGTGTGTTGAAACGTAAGTGTGTGTTGAAACGTAAGTGTGTGTTGAAACGTGTGTGTTGAAACGTGTGTGTGTGTGTGTGTTGAAACGTGTGTGTGTTGAAACGTGTGTGTGTGTGTGTTGAAACGTGTGTGTGTGTGTGTGTTGAAACGTGTGTGTGTGTGTGTGTTGAAACGTGTGTGTGTGTGTTGAAACGTGTGTGTGTGTGTTGAAACGTGTGTGTGTGTGTGTTGAAACGTGTGTGTGTGTGTGTGTGTGTGTGTGTGTGTGTGTTGAAACGTGTGTGTGTGTTGAAACGTACGTGTGTGTGTGTGTTGAAACGTACGTGTGTGTGTGTTGAAACGTACGTGTGTGTGTGTGTTGAAACGTACGTGTGTGTGTGTGTTGAAACGTGTGTGTGTGTGTGTGTGTTGAAACGTGTGTGTGTGTGCGTTGAAACGTGTGTGTGTGTGTGCGTTGAAACGTGTGTGTGTGTTGAAACGTACGTGTGTGTGTGTGTGTTGAAACGTACGTGTGTGTGTGTGTGTGTTGAAACGTACGTGTGTTGAAACGTATACGTGTGAAACGTATACGTGTGTTGAAACGTATACGTGTGTGTTGAAACGTGTACGTGTGTGTTGAAACGTACGTGTGTGTGTTGAAACGTACGTGTGTGTGTTGAAACGTACGTGTGTGTGTGCGTTGAAACGTATGTGTGTGTTGAAACGTACGTGTGTGTGTGCGTTGAAACGTACGTGTGTGTTGAAACGTACGTGTGTGTTGAAACGTACGTGTGTGTTGAAACGTACGTGTGTGTGTGTTGAAACGTACGTGTGTGTTGAAACGTACGTGTGTGTGTGTGTGTTGAAACGTATACGTGTGTTGAAACGTATACGTGTGTTGAAACGTACGTGTGTGTGTTGAAACGTACGTGTGTGTGTTGAAACGTACGTGTGTGTGTGTGTGTGTGTGTGTTGAAACGTACGTGTGTGTGTTGAAACGTACGTGTGTGTGTGTGTGTGTGTGTGTTGAAACGTACGTGTGTGTGTGTGTGTGTGTGTGTTGAAACGTACGTGTGTGTGTGTTGAAACGTACGTGTGTGTGTGTGTGTGTGTGTTGAAACGTACGTGTGTGTGTGTGTTGAAGCGTGCGTGTGTGTGTGTGTTGAAGCGTGCGTGTGTGTGTGTTAAGCGTGCGTGTGTGTGTGTGTTAAGCGTGTGTGTGTGTTAAGCGTGTGTGTGTGTGTTGAAAGCGTGTGTGTGTGTGTGTTAAGCGTGTGTGTGTGA